>NC_134781.1:21224313-21234313 GCF_046742065.1 Oratosquilla oratoria | reverse complement strand
GTGAGCCCGGGTTCGAGTCCATCAGTTACTAGTGACTGCCACTTGCCCTTTCTATCCTAGTACATCAAGCAAATGCGGCGGCTTCGGCCGTAGCTAAGCATGGTTTCGACGACCCAATCCGCCCTGGCATTCATCCACGGGTAAAGCTAAAGGCAGGTCCAAAGGCAGGGCCTAATGTAGGTCCAAATTTAGGCCCAAGGTTTGGTCCAAGGGTTGGTCCAAGGAGCCAAGGGTAAAGCTAAAGCTCAGGATCAAAACACAGGGTCCAAGGGTAGGGCCAAGAATAGGACAAAGGGCAAAAGCTAAAGCTCAGGGTCAAAGCGCAGGTCCAGGGGTAGGGCCAAGGGTAGGACAAAGGGCAAAGCTAAAGCCCAGGGTCAAAGCGCAGGGTCCAAGGGTAGGGCCAAGGGTAGGACAAAGGGCAAAGCTAAAGCTCAGGGTCAAAGCGCAGGGTCCAAGGGTAGGGGCAAAGGGCAAAGCTTAAGCGCATGGTCAAAGCGCAAGGGCCAAGGGTAGGGGCAAAGGGCAAAGCGCATGGTCCAAAGGTAGGGGCAAAGGGCAAATCTAAAGCTCAGGGTCAAAGCGCAGGGTCCAAGGATAGGACTAAAGCACAGAACCAAAGGGCCAAAGCACTGGGCCAAGGACAAGGCCAACAAGACAGGCGCATCAGTAGATTCTGAGGTAAAGACAGACCAGAGCCCACCAAGAAAGATGGCAAGGTAGTGGGAAAAGGTCTCACAGCCTCGACCAATGTACCCATTATACCCACTTCAATCCCAGGCCACTGACACTGTTGATGTGATTTATCCGATCCTCGTCAACTCCATGTTCACCACAATCCACCAGGAGACTCGAGTTCATTAGATGAAAAAAAGTAATTTGGTTTCATTTTGTGTACTCCGCCCGTGCTATGTGATTAAGGTCTCAGACTCTACTCGCTGCTCTCTCTTCTTCGTAAGTTATCTCCCAGGTCATGCAGGTGTGTTTCCGGGTGTAATTGAAGACAGGTGTGCTCATTAAACAGGTGTGACAGTAAGTGCCGGACACGTGTTGCGCAACAGAGAACGAGTGTTGAACTTAAATGTATGTGGCAAATGCGTACTACCACATCGAAAACGTTCGTTTTTTCGCACGATTGTGTACGAAACAATATGACAAGCGACGATGGGTATCTGGGTAAACGGTAAGGAAAAGCCAGGAAAGGTTGGTACCCATGATTTATTATTTTTTATTTATTTATCAATTTACTTTTATATAGCGTCCAAAGGAATATAAACCAAATTTCGTTGCCATAAAATACTTTACTGTAGATGCGGAGAAACGCTATGTAGATTTGAGCTTGAGACTTGTAATAGAATAAAGATGCACGGTTGGTATGCCTGACTGGAAAAAGATCCAATTTTGAATAGATGTGGGGTATTCGCCTGTAGTATTTCTATACCATTGGTTTCATTTATGAATACTACAGAGGTTAGCATCTTGCTAAATACACAAGTCTTAGTAGAATCTCAATAGAGAGTACATATCAAAGTGTAGAATATGTATGTAGGTATACTTACATGTGTAACATGTGTTCACGTGTGTACATGTGTAAATGTATGAGCATGTGTGTGTGTGCGTGTGTGTATGATTCACGACGGTCTTGGAATACGTGTTGGACTCGTGATCGACAGCTATTACCATCCCGGATGAGAGCTCAGAGCTTATATTTGGCCCAACTGTAGGTAATGCTGTGACCTGACACGCATATACCCCAACTCATTGCCCACCAGAATTTGAGTGCCGGCTCGCATTGCACCGAAGCTGAAATTTTCAGCCCTAGGCAGGACTCGACCTCAGATCGCTGAATTAGTAATGGAGAGCCGTACCACCACACCATCGAGCCGGCAATGTGTGTGATTCACCATGGTCTTGGATCATGTGTTGGAGTCGTGATAGACAGCTCCCGGAAGAGAGCTCAGAGCTCATATATAACCGATCTATGGGTAAAACTGTGACCTTACACGCACACACACCAACTCCCCACCCACGAGAGTTTGAGTAACGACCCGCAGCGCAACGATACTGAAATTATTTCAGCCTTGGGCGGGATTCGAACCCGGACCGCCGTAGTGGCAGCCATAGTGTGTGTGTGTGTGTGTGTGTGTGTGTGTGTGTGTGTGTGTGTGTGTGTGTGTGTGTGTGTGTGTGTGTGTGTGTGTGTGTGTGTGTGTGCGTGTGTGTGTGTCTTCGCTTGCATATAGGGGGAGATGGTCGTAAACTATCCGGTTTGCGATGCGGGGAGGAGTCGATGTTGGAGGGCGGAGAGAGCTGGAGGGGAGGGAGGAGAAGAAGAACAGGGAGGGGCGGAGGAGAGGAGGAGGAGGAGGAGCGTGGAGGGGAGGGTGGAGTGTGTGGGGAAGGGAAGGACCCCAGGGGGCGATATTGCCTTGAAGAAAAAAAAAAATCATACAGTACCCCTGTGCATGACATCTGTTGTAAGCCATTAGAAAATATATGAAGTATGCCACTACGGAGAAGGAAGTTTAAAACCTTCCAATACTAGGATCGCCCACAACCTGAATAAGAACATAAGAATGAAGGAGACTGCAAGAGACCATAAGTCCTACACTAGGCAGTTCCATGTCCATGACCACCTGTCATACTCATCCATAAAGTTGTCTAACAGTTTCTTAAAACAACCGACTGTTTCAGCGCTAACTACATGTTACTATGTCTATTCCATTCGTTGACCAACCTATTAGTAAACCACTTCTTAACTATTTCCTTCTTAAATCTAAATCTGTCCAATTTAAACCCATTACTGCGAGTTCTGCCCTGTTGTCTTGACATGATGATCCTGTTGAATGAAATTGTATAAACCACATAAAAGCGAGTCAAGAGATCAAGAGAGATATGCTCTATTTAAGAATTTTTCGGAAAAAAAGGGATCGCTAATATGACAACATCTTCAGCAGATTGACTAGACTTTTCGCTTGGTTTGTCCCTTACATAAAAAACTGACTTTTCTTATCCTTATGCTGAGCACAAACAAAGGTGACCAAATCACAAGATTCTTAGAGTTATTCCCTTTCCGTTTTATAAAATTTCAGAAAAGCAGGGGGATCACTAATATGACAACATCTTCAACCGATTGACTAGAGCTTTTACATGCATAAAAAACCTGGCTTTCTCATCCTTATGCTGAGTACACACAAAGGTGACTAAATCACAAGATTCTTAGAGTTAATCCCTTTCCGTTTTATAATTTTTCAGAAAAGCAGGGATCACTAATATGACAACATCTTCAACCGATTGACTAGAGCTTTTACACGCATAAAAAACCTGGCTCTCTCATCCTTATGCTGAGTACACACAAAGGTGACCAAATCACAAGATTCTTGAACTTAGTCCCTTTCTTAGGTGGGCAGACTTCACATATTTCGTTCTGGCCTGCGTTGTAAACTACACGATATCGTCGGAGGCTCTGCCCACCTATCTCGCACGTGATTGGTTGGCGTGTGGGATGGAGAAACGAGTGTATTGACACCGACTACGTTAACTTGTTTACAGACCAGTTTGGGTGTTTACTTTTATTTATCTATTTATCTATTAATCTATCTATCATTTATTCATTCAATTATTTTTTTTATTCAACATGTATGGACCAAAAGGTCACCTGTCTGCATTCGCTGTCATTCTGATCATTCCTGATCCATTATGATCCATTGTGATCTATTCTTTGAGTTCATTCTTTTTCTTCCACCTTCGCTCCCAATGCCCCGAATCACGTGATTGGCTAGTGAGCGTAGCGCAAGACTGTCTCATACTCGATTAAATAAAACTACTGCGTTAGTAAGAACTATATCCATTAATATAGTTAATCCATTCGAAGATATATTATTAATAGACTTTATTCTGGCTAAATTAAAGAGATTTTGTTAAGATAAAGGAACACATCCTCAGGCACGTCTCTGTTGGAATATTTTAGACCAAAGACGGGCTTCAGACTCGGGAAGGAAGGAGGAAGGGGAAGAAGGATACAAGAAGAAGGAAGGGGGGAAGGAGGGAAGGGGAGGGGAGGGGAGAAGAGGGAGGGGAGGGGAGGGGAGAGGAGGGGAGGGGAGGGGAGGGGAGAGGAGGGGAGGGGAGAGGAGGGGAGGGGAGAGGAGGGGAGGGGAGAGGAGGGGAGGGGAGAGGAGGGGAGGGGAGAGGAGGGGAGGGGAGAGGAGGGGAGGGGACAGGAGGGGAGGGGAGAGGAGGGGAGAGGAGGGGAAGGGAGAGGAGGGAAGGCACAGGAGGAAGAGGAGTAGGAGGAGGAGGAGGAGGAGGAGTAGAAGGAGGAGGAGGAGGAGGAGGAGGAGGAGTAGAAGGAGGAGGAGGAGGAGTAGGAGGAGGAGGAGTAGGAGGAGGAGTAGAAGGAGAAGGAGTAGGAAGGATTACTCCTAAGTGGAGCTGTCTACGTTGGGTATAGGGGAAGGGAAAGGGGAACTGTTGGAAAGTTAAGAGGGACTTACGAGGGAAGAGGGAAACGAGGAGGAATGAGGAAGAGGAAGAGGAGGAGGAGTGGGAGGTCATGTGAAGAAGGGAGATGAAGGTGAGGAGGTGAGAGTGAGGGGGAGAAATGTGAGGGGGAAGGGGAGAGGAGGGGGGAAGTGGAGAAGGAATGTAAGGGGAAAGAATAGGAAGAGAAGGAGAAGGAGAGGGTGAAAATGAAAGAGGGGAGGGCGAAGGAGGAGGAGGAGGAGGAGGAGGAGGAGGAGCAGCAGAAACGGTATGTGGAGGAGAAAATTAATAGTAGGAAGAGGAGAAGGGGATAGGAAAGGGAAGATAAGGGGATAGGAGAAGGAGAAGGAGGGGGAGGAGGAGGGGAGAAGGGGAGGAGGAGGCGAGAAGGGGAGGAAGAAAAAATGAAAGGAGGAGAAGGTGGAGGAGAAAGAATAGAAGGAGAAGACAAAGAAGGAGAAGACAAAGGAGGAGAGGAGGAAGAGGAGGAGGTGGAGGAGGAGTTGGAGCAGGGGAGGAGAGAAAGGAGGAGGGGGAGGAAGAGGAGGGGAGAAGTCGGAGAAGGAGGAGGAGAAGGAGGATGGGAGGAGTCGGGGAAGGAGGAGGGGGAGGATGCAGGGAAGGAGGGGAGGAGAAGGGGGAGGAGGAGGGGAAGGAGAAGGGAGGGAGGGAAAGGGAGGAGGAGGGGAGGAGGGGAAGGAGGAGCGACAGGAGTAAATTAAAGGAATTGGAGGAGGAGGAGGAGGAGGAGAAGAAAGGTGAAAAATATAAGACGAGGAGGAGGAGGAGGAGGAGGAGGAGGAGGAGGAGGAGGAGGAGGAGGAGGAGGGCTATAAAACTACAAACACGAATAAATGTACCCTTGAAGCTTCCCAAGAATTCTTTCCTGTGTTTGCCTTCCCAAGAGCACTCGGGGGTTTGGGGGGGTGGGGGGGCTGACCTCGTCCTCACGAAGAACGCGAGTGTCCAATTCCTCCAGGGCGAAACGAGGTCACTGATTAACAAGGGCAACCTTTGCAAGAAAGGTTGGGGCCGGCAAAAGAACTTTTTTTTTGGGGGGGGGGAGAAGGGAAGGGGGGGGAGTGTCTGGTACGTTTTGATTTTGGGTGCCTTATCTTTGTTTTTTTTTTGTTTGTTTTTTTCGGAGAGCGTCTTCTACTTTTAGCTTCCATATAGTTGATCTGCTGTGGTGATGGCAACGGCAATGATAATGATGATAACAACGATAGTGATGATGACGTTGATGTCGATGACATTGATGCCGAAGACAAATTTGACGAAGACGATGACCATGATGATGACGACGACGATAATGATTATGACGACGATGCTGCTGTTGATGATGACGACGATGATGACGATGATGATGATGATGATGATGATGATATTGATGATGACGATGACGATGACGATGACGATGATGATGATGATGATGATGATGATGATGATGATGATGATGATGATGATGATGATGATGATGATGATGATGATGATGATGATGATGATGATGATGATGATGATGATGATGATGATGATGACGATGACGATGACGACGACGATGACAGGCAGAGACATTACAGCTTTCGCCCCTCCTCGTTGATTCAGAGACCATCCGTGACGTGTTACATGTAATCACCACGGCGGGAAGTTGGGTTTCTTTCGATCATCAGGTGATTAGAATCGGGTTTTTTCTTCTTCTTCTTCTTCTTATTATTATTATTATTTTTTCGTTTTTTTCGTTTTTCTTTTCCTTTTTCTCCTGCAACCTACTGGCCAATTCAACCTGACATCAAAATCTTGGACAGTGTCAACGGCGATAACAGTAGGAGGAGGAGGAAGGAGGAGGTAGGAGGAGGAAGAGGGTGAGGAGAAGAGGACGAGAGAGCAAGGGGGGATAACAGGTGAAGAAAAGAGAGCAAGGAGAGGAATAAGAGGTGGGTGAAGAAAAGAGAGCAAGGGGAGGAATAAGAGGTGGGTGAAGAAAAGAGAGCAAGGGGAGGAATAAGAGGTGGGTGAAGAAAAGAGAGCAAGGGGAGGAATAAGAGGTGGGTGAAGAAAAGAGAGCAAGGGGAGGAAGAAGAGGTGGGTGAAGAAAAGAGAGCAAGGGGAGGAAGAAGAGGTGGGTGAAGAAAAGAGAGCAAGGAGAGGGATAAGAGGTGGATGAATAAAAAAAAAAGAGAAAGGGGACAAGAGAGGATATGGTGGTGGTGGTGGAGGAGAAAGGGAGGGGAGAGGGAGGGGGAGGGGGAGGGGAAGAGGAGGGGGAGGGGAAGAGGAGGGGGAGGGGGAGAGGGAGGGGGAGGGGGAGGAGGAGGCGGAGCAAGTCTCCAAAACCAGATCCGAACGGGCGCTCCTTCGTGTACTGTACTCTACATCCGGGAGATGGGTCAGCCCGTCTCCTTCGCCCACCCACCCCCCCTACCCTCCCGGTGGTGCTCAGAGGAGCTTCTCCCCATCTACCCAGTAACCACCCTCTTCCCTCCTCTCCTCTCCTCTCCTTCCCTCATCCCCTCCTCCCCTCATCCCTTCATCCCCTCCTCTCCTCTCCCCTCCTCCCCTCTCGCCTCCTCCTCTCCTCTCCTCTCCTCTATTCCTCCTCTCATCCCCTCCTCCCCTCTCCCCTCCTCCTCTCATCCCCTCTCCCCTCCTCCCCTTTCCTCTCCTTCCCTTATCCCCTCCTCCCCTCTCCCCTCTCCCCTCCTCTCCTCTCCCCTCCTCTCCTCTCCCCTTCTCTCCTCTCCCCTCCTCTCCTCTCCCCTCCTCCTCTCTCCCCTCCTCCTCTCCTCCTGGATCGTTCCCCCACTGTTCTAAGGTCTCTGCCGCCCCCATTGGGCCCTGATTGTGTCTCATTGCTATGACGTCATTATATTGTGACGTCAGTGTCGAGTGACGTCATTATTTTTTTTCCAATGACGTCACTCCCATCCTGTAATATCATTAGTCAGGTGACGCCATTCCAGTCTACTCTATGGATGACGTCATAACTTGTCATTCCTATACTATGACGTCATAGAAATAATGACGGACTCTGAGCCCAAAGTCTTGAAGTGACCATAGGGCACTCGAACCAGATCTGCGTTCGAGTCCCGATTACTCAACAAAATAAAGTGCCTTGGCGAAATCAGAATAAGCCTAAGCCTCTTAAGGTCCTGTTCACACTAGCGGTTTCAACCGCCGAAGTTTGAACCGCAGCGGTTCAATTACAATGTTAGTCAATGGAGGCGCTCACACACAATAGCGCAGTTTTTCCTGGACTATGCGGTGCCGCCTCAGTTTCCGCGCGGTTCGAACCGCTAGTGTGAACAGGTCCAAACCCTTGAACGTCTATCTGGGTTTCCACCTCAGCTTATTAAAATCGCCTGGCTAGGGGAGGAGGAAGGGGAGGAGGAAGGGGAGGGGAAGGGGGAGGGGAAGGGGAGGGGAAGGGGGAGGGGAAGGGGGAGGGGAAGGGGGAGGGGAAGGGGGAGGGGAAGGGGGAGGGGGAGTGGAAGGAGGGGGAGAGGGAGGGGAAGGGGGGCGAGGGAACGGAGCTGGGAAGGGGAGGGAGAGGAGGAGGGGAAGAGGAAGGGGGAGGGGAAGAGGAAGGGGGAAGGGAAGAGGAAGGGGAAGAGGAAGGGGAGGGGGAAGAGGGAGGGGTGGAGGAGGAGGAGGAGGAACACTTTAACGACAGTCTTTAGCGATCTTGTTCAATTCAGATGCATTTATGCATCTTTGATGATGCATATATGCATATGAATATAAATATAGATGTAAATACCAACACTATTATTGATATCAATCTTGGCATAAACATATTCATATCAATAATGTAAATATGAATATGGATATAGATATATGAATACATAAGTGTAAATAGGAACAATAATAGTAAGAAGACAGTGAAATATAGGAACAAGGCTCGCCTCAAAGGAGAGAGAGAGAGAGAGAGAGAGAGAGAGAGAGAGAGAGAGAGAGAGAGAGAGAGAGAGAGAGAGATACAGAGAGAGAGATACAGAGAGAGAGATACAGAGAGAGAGATACAGAGAGAGAGATACAGAGATATAGAGAGATACAGAGATATAGAGAGATACAGAGAGAGATAGAGAGAGATACAGAGAGAGAGATAGAGATACAGAGAGATACACAGAGAGAGAGATACAGAGAGAGAGAGAAGGACAAGAGCCCCTGGCGGGGGTCGCCATACATCACCGCTGACCGCCACTCGCCCCGGCAGGTGCGGAGACCCTAATCTGGTACAATCAGGACGTAAAGTTCGTGAGGCTAACGAAGGATCAGAGAAAGAGCCACGACGGCGATGCTAATCCATCAACGGAGGAAGGACTTCCTGCCGAGGCAATCGAAGGTAACACTGTTCCGAATTTTACGACCCAATTAGACCAACACCTCACCAGAGGTGGAGGAGGCAACCCACACCCCTCTGCCGCCATTTTGTTTTTTGTAATGGCGTCCTTGTAGACCAAAAGGTCTCCTAGCGAGTTTATTTTCTGTTGTTTTAGAAATGATGGGATTACAAACAGAATTAAAGAATTTTTTGTGTTTAATTTTGTTTTTTTTCGACTTTTTGCTCACATGAAGAAGCACCTTTCACAGGAACGGGACATTAACATATAATTTCACAAGTTTCTAGAATCCCCTCGTATAAAATATACCTTATTATTGAATAATAATCTGAATAAAACATGAATGTATGATAAATAGGAATAGAATATCACTCAAATAATCATATTCAGCAATCGTGATCGGCACAGAGGTAACAAACAGACGCCCCTTGGTGAGGGCCCGAGTTCGATGCTCGGTAGTAAAAGACTGAATGATGATTCAATTTAACGTCACAAACTCCCCCTATCAGGAGGCAAGGATGGTGACCCTTACAGAAGACTTTGTAGCGTAGATTTTAATTAACCATGCCCTTGGTCCAACTCGCTGGCTGCAGATTAAAACTGCCGTCACCTCGACCCCCGCCGCAAGTAGCGACGCTCTAATCTGTTCGGGCAGGATTAATACTGCCTAATATCTATCAAATGGAACTTAGATCAACCTCGAAGTATGAGGTCGTTCTCCGAGAAGACAAAAGTCGTTCTCGAAGAGTACAGACGTTGTCCTCGAAGAGGTCGTTCTCAAAGGATATGGAAATCGCACTTGAAGAATACAAGTTTTGCCCTCGAAGAATTGAGGTCGCCCTCGAAGAATGCAGAGTTCGTCCTTGAGAAATAGAGAATTTGGTCTTAAAGAATGCGGAGGTCGCCCTCGAAGAATGTGGATGTCGTCCTCGAAAAACGTATAGTTCGTCTTTGAAGAATGCAGTTTTCAAAGAATGTAGCTCGTCCTCGAAGAATGCAGAGTGTAGAGGTCGACCTCAAATATTACACAGTTCGTCCTCAAAGAATGCAGAACACATCCTCGACGACCTCGAAGAGCGCGGAGGTCATCCTCGAAGAGCGCGGAGGTCGTCCTCGAAGAATGCACTTAGCGAGACTCGAAGTCTCCATTACACGTCTTGCGCTCCAAGAACGCT
>NC_134781.1:21206813-21211813 GCF_046742065.1 Oratosquilla oratoria | reverse complement strand
TATTTATTTATTTATTTATCTATTGTAGAGGGCTGCATCCTCAACAGAACATTTAATATAAAAGTCATTCTCACACACATGAACTCATTCTCTGACCAAATCGGGAACGCCAATGAATATTAATTCCTCGACAATCTGTTTTTATGTTGGTTTTACATTCTCACATTTTGCTCATCTAGAATGGAGACTATATATATATATATATATATATATTATATATATATATATATATATATATATATATATATATATATATATTTTTTTTTTTTTTTTTTTTTTTTTTTTTTTTTTTTTACAATTTTTCAATATCACTACGTGTGCCAGAGTGAACGTTGCTACGTGCCATGTTGGCACGCGTGCCAGAAGGTTGCTGGGCATCTATTCTAGAATATATCAATCATCACTTTCAGGACCTATCCTCTGCTGAATAAAATCGCATGGCGACACAGTAGATAATCAAACCTTTCTAGTTTCTCTTCTAGTTAACCCCTGACTATTCTAATTTCATGGAGCGGGTTAAAAGACTATCTAAACATCTAGATGAATCTATTAAACTCGTTGTCAGACTTATAAGGTTCTGTTTTGGCCAACGCCCCTAGAACTTCGGCACCGGTCTTGAAGTGGCTCGCGAGTTGGTAACCCACAATCCCTTGCATACCTTGTGACATCCCCCCCCCCTTGACATGTTCTCCCCTCAACATCTTCCCACCTCTACATTCCCTTCCCGACATTTCACCCTGACATTTCCCCCCCCGACGTTTTCCCCCTCGACATTTTCCCCCTCGACATTTTCCCCCTTGACATTTTCCCCCTAGACATTTCCCTCCTGATATTTTCCCCCTTGACATTTTACCCCCTTAATATTTTCTCCCTCGACATTTTCCCCCTTGACATTTCCCCCATGACATTTTCCCCCTTGACATATTACCCCCTTAATATTTCCCCCCGGACATTTTCCACCCGGATATTTTCCCCCCTTGACATTTCCCCCTCCTGCTGCCAGGCGATTTTATTCATCCCCTTGGCAACCCTTCAGAGTGAAAAGGGGTTTAATCAAGTTGGGTTAACTCTGTCCGTACATTGGTGGTTAATCTTATATTTACGGCAATGATTGGGAGATTCCATTCAGTTCCATGAAGTTCCCTTACGGAGGGGAAGATGTCCGTATTTGGACAATTCATCATCTTCGTCTCCAACGTTGAACATATTAAAAAAAATCATAAAATCGACCACGCAAAAAATATTCTTATTCTATCTTATAACATCTTATTTTATTCTATGTTCATAGTTTTTTATGTTTGTATACATTATCTATAATCTATGTTATCTTCGATTTCCTAGATTATATATTAAATCAGATGATTATGAATAAATCTGTTCTACATATTATTAAATATTAAGCGGATAATTAAATTAAGCCATGGTATATATGAATAGAGCTATTACGCCTTCCATTTTCGTTGTATTAACATAAGTTTGTAGACAAAAATAAATTTTATTATAAGAAATTCATTGTACATAAAAATACATCAATCAACATTGAAAGCTACATTCTTATACTTTTGGTAAATCTTGGAACAGTTCCTGGCATTAGTAATAAAACAAATCCAAATAAAATGAGAAAAACACTTATATAAAAAAGAATAGATTAAAATTAAATAAAAATAAAAACAAAAAGTAAGATAAAAAAAAAATAGATAACGTTAACATGCATTTGCATTGTGTAACAAAACAGACTTTGTGTACCAACCGAAATTACGAGACACTCCACCATCCACCCGCATTTTAATGTCTATTCTATTTTATTCTATTTTATTTGTTTATTCATCTATATTCTATTTCTTTCTCAACTGGCCCTTTTACAGAATTTGGACACTCCTATTCCTTCCCCCGCTTTACTCCAGGTGACGTCATCTTTCTGACCTGATAATCTGGTGTCGAGGGAGTGATGACATTCTACAAGCAATGATGAGTCTTGAAGCTACATCACAGAAAACCAGGTCAGGTTAGGCTAGGCTATGTTAGGTTAGACTAGGTTAGGCTTGGTTAGTCTCGGTTAGCCAAGGTTAGTTTTGGGTAGGCGAGGTTAGGCTAGGTAAGGCTAGATTAGGCTAAGTTAGGCGAATTTAGGATAAATTAGGAGAGTTTAGGATAAACTAAGCGAGGTTAGGCCATCTCAGGCTAAGTTAGGCTACATTAGGCTACATTAGGCTAGTCAGTTTGGGCTGGGTGGGATTAGGTTGTTAGGTTAAGTTAGGTTAGGTTAGGTCAGGTTAGGTTAGGTTAGGTCAGGTCAGGTTAGATAAGGTCAGGTTAGATTAGGTTTGGTCAGGCTAGGTCAGGCAACGTTAGGCTACGTTAGATTATGTTAAGCTACGTTATTCTAGTCGGGTCAGGTCGGGTTGGGTTAGATTATGTTAGGTTAGGAAGATAGATTATGTTAGGTTAGGTTACTGCAGTGATTCTGAAGTCGGGGAAGTGACCCATTGAGAAAGAGTTCTGTCCTCACCTCTCCTACCGCGATTCCTTCATTGTTACACATGATTCCTTGAAACAATATACATTATGAACACAATAGCGGTTTAATGTACACAACCCGCGTCCCATGTTTGGTCGTAGATGAGAGGAGAGTTAAAACATAGGCAGGATATGTTCTATATATGTACACATGCACACAAACATGTGCACACAGTGTGTGTGTGTGTGTGTGTGTGTGTGTGTGTGTGTGTATGTGTATGTATTCACTTGGTCTTTGGATCACGTGTTGGACTCGTGATCGACAGCTATTTCCCTCCTGGAAGAGAGTTCAGAGCTCGTAGGTCCGATCTATGGGTAATGCTATGACCTTGCACACACACACACACACCCAACTCCCCGCCCACGAGAGTCAGAGTAACGACCCGAGGCACAGCGACACCGAAATTATTTCGCTCCTGGGCAGGATTCGAACTGGGTATTGGGAGCACTTCTGCTTCCCAGTTCAGCGCTCTACCAACTGTCCCACCGAGTGTGTGTGTGTGTGTGTGTGTGTGTGTGTGTGTGTGTGTGTGTGTGTGTGTGTGTGTGTGTGTGTGTGTGTGTGTGTGTGTGTGTGTGTGTGTGTGTGTGTGTGTGTGTGTGTGTGTGTGTGTGTGTGCAATGCAAAGTAATACACGAACAATGGAAAGGTTAATGATGAAGGAAAAAATGTGGCGGAAAGAAGAGAAGAAAAGGAGGAGGAGGAGGAGGAGGAGGAGGAGAAGGAGAAGGAGGAGGAGGAGGAGGCCACGAGGGAATTGCCCTAACCCTGTGGGAATAGTCTGAACTCCGAGGGATCTTAGTCCAACCACAGGGGACTGAGCTGCCCGGGGGGAGTTTACAATGGATTTGAGTGGACGCCCCCCCCCCAATCCCTCTCCCACCTCCCCCTCCTCCCACTCCCACTCCCCAAAAACACTGAGTCAGCATCACGTCATGATGTCTCCCCCTCCCCCACTCCCTTCCTTCCTTTTCCTTTTTTCTTTTCCTTTATTTATCCCTTGTTTTTCCTCTTTAATTCTCTCATTCGTCACCCTACCCCTCTATGCCCTCCACACACACAAACACACACACACACACACACACACACACACACACACACACACACACACACACACACACACACACACACACACACACACACACACACACACACACACACACGTCTCGTGGCGCAGTGGTTAGAGTTCCAGGCCGTCAATACGGTGGTCCGGGTTCGAATCCCGCCCAGGGCTGAAATAATTTCAGTATCGCTGCACTGCGGGTCGTTACTCCAATTCTCGTAGGCGGGGAATTGGGTGTGTGTGTGTGTGTGTACATGTAAAGGTCACGGCATTACCCATAGATCGGTCATATATGAGCTCTGAGCTCTCTTCCGGGAGGGAAATAGCTGTCGATCACGAGTCCAACTCGTGGTCCAGGACCAATGTGAATCACACACACACTTCTCTTGTAATTACAAGTCCCAGCTAGAGCCCCAGTGCTAACCAGCGCTTCTATCTAGCCAAATAGGTGGAGTCACAGAACTTATCGAAGGAAGAGATTTAACGAGAGAGGCTGGAATGAAGAAAAGAAGAAATATTACAAAGGATTACAAAGGCGGAGCATGCCGGCAGGAGACCTTTTGGTCCATAACTATGTCGGATGCGGAAAAAATAAATAAAAAATAAAGAGGTAGATAATCGGATAAAATAAAGAAATATTGATTATATAATAAAACAGAAAAATAACAAGAATTTATAATGAATAATACATAAATAGAAAATAGAAAATAATATCTTAATAGTGCCTTTATTATCTTACAATAATCATTGCATTATTTTATTATTATCTATTCTTTATTATTATCATTTTATTATTTCTATTATCAGTATTTTCCTCCTAATGTAAACTCGTCTCTAGTTATAAAAATTATGAGTGACTCTGATCAGTAGGGGTGCCCCTAAAGCCTTACGAAGGTGCAAGAGTGAATCAATACATCATTAGGAAAGACTCGAACCCAAGGCTTTCAGTGAGCCCAGCACTCTACCCCCTCGACCACCACACATCCCCCCCATTGGGAGGGGTAGGTGGGGAGGGAGAGAAGGTCTTGGCGTTAAGATATCGATAAAGTTTCAGAATCACGCAAGCACGGATATTTAACATGAAATGAATATTTAACATGGAATTTCCGTTGTCTAATAGCGTCTAACTTAATCTAAGCTAAGCAAAGCTAAGCTTATCTAACCTAACCTAAGCTAACCTAACATAACCTAAGCTAACCGAACATAACCTAAGCTAACCTAACATAACCTAAGCTAACCTAACATAACCTAAGCTAACCTAACATAACCTAAGCTAAGCTAAGCTAAGCTAGGCTAGGCTAAGCTAACCTAAGCTTATCTAACTTAACCTAAGCTAACTTAACATAACCTAAGCTAACCTGATATAACCTAAGCTAACCTAACATAACCTAAGCTAACCTAACATAACGTAAGCTAACC
>NC_134781.1:21189313-21204313 GCF_046742065.1 Oratosquilla oratoria | reverse complement strand
CACACACACACACACACACACACACACACACACACACACACACACACACACACACACACACACACACACACACACACACACACACACACACACACACACACACACACACACACACGAACACACACATACATATATGCATGCATGCATACATACACACACACGCACAGAAAGAGATACACCCACTGACAGATAGGCAGACAGACAGACACGCAGGCGCACGCATGTACACACACATGCACACAAACACACACACACACACACACACACACACACACACACATACACACACACACACACACGTACGTACGTCTGCTACTCGCTCGACCGTGCGGAGGCGGCGTAGGTCCAAATCTCCTTCCTCTTTTGATGTCGGGTCCGCGAAGCGATTTCTCCCGAAACTTTGGGGACCAACTTTCGGGGTGAAGAAGAAACTCGAGGAAGAATTTTTGTTTTATTATCTTTCCAAAGCCACCACCTTGCACCAACTTTGATCTCGGCTAGAATAAATAGATCGATAGAAGATAAAAAGTAAATGAAATAGGACTTTCTATTCTTCAGCTTCTGTCTAGATTGATCAACAGAACATGAAACAAATAAATAGTTGCATGTTGAAGTAAATAATTGATCAAGTTTAAATAGAATAACTGAATAAATGTACACAAATGTAGAGCCAAATAATCATAAAATAGATTTATTTAGGCCAAATAACTAGGAAATAATTACAAAAACCAATAAATTTATAAACAGATTTACATATAGGCAAATCAATACATGAACATAAGAATATACGACCAAATACATTAACAAACGCTCATATCAAGTATACGAGTAATACATTAATGCACATAGATAAAACACATTCACAAAAAGAAAATAGATAAATAAATAAATAAATAGACAAATAATAATTACCACCCTGACCACGACATGGACAACCTGCCCGTACAGCAGTGCATTATGAAAAAAGATTAAAAGAATAAAAAAAAATAAAAAAAAATTGTGAATGACTGAAATTCTTCTTGCGGGCGTGAGGGATTGCTTAAGAGTCCCTGGGTAGCGTGGGAGTTCCAAGAATGCGTCCCGAATCCCACCCCTCCCACCCTTCCCGTCCCCTCCTTCCTTCCTCCCTCCCCCCCCCCCCGCTCCCGATCCCAATATAGTCAATCTCCCCAAAAGTTCTCGTCACTCCTCCCTTTACTCCTCCACTCCCATTTTCAACTCCCTTCTCTCTCTCTCTCTCTCTCTCTCTCTCTCTCTCTCTCTCTCTCTCTCTCTCTCTCTCTCTCTCTCTCTCTCTCTCTCTCTCTCTCTCTCTCTCTCTCTCTCTCTCTCTCTCTCTCTCCAGCCATCTTCATTTCCTTCTACATTTCAATTCTCATTTCCTTTCTTCTTTTGTTTTCTTCTTCTTCAACTTTTTCCTCCCGACTTCCTTTTCTCAAACTTTCCTCTTTCCTTTCCCTTTCCCATTTTTCCCTTCCCATTTTCCCTTTCCTTCCCATTCTCCTTTCCTTCCCATTCTCCTTTTCTTCCCATTTTTCTTTCTTCCCATTCTCCTTTCCTTCCCATTTTCCTTTCCTCCCATTCTCCTTTCTTCCCATTCTCCTTTCCTCCCATTCTCCTTTCTTCCCATTCTCCTTTCTTCCCATTTTTCTTTCCTTCCCATTCTCCTTTCTTCCCATTCTTCTTTCCTTCCCATTTTTCTTTCCTCCCATTCTCCTCTCCTCCCATTCTCCTTCCCTTCCCATTTTCCTTTCCTTCCCATTCTCCTTTCCTTCCCATTTTCTTTTCCTTCTCATTCTTCTTCCCTTCCCATTCTCCTCTCCTCCCATTTTTATTTCCTTCCCATCTTCCTTTCCTTCCCATTCTCCTTTCCTCTCATTCTCCTTTCCTTCCCATTCTCCTCTCCTCCCATTTTCCTTTCCTTCTCATTCTTCCCTTCCCATTCTCCTCTCCTCCTATTTTCTTTTCCTTCTCATTCTTCTTTCCTTCCCATTCTCCTTCCCTTCCCATTTTCCTTTCCTTTCCATTCTCCTCTCCTCCCATTTTCCTTTCCTACCCATTCTCCTCTCCTCCCATTCTCCATTCCTCTCCCTCACTCCTTTCTATCGAAACATTCTTATATATTTTTTCTCTCTAAAGATGATTAAATTTGGAGAAAAAGGACAATTTGATTTCCCTCAGAGGTATACGGTGATCCCTTTATATATTTTATTCTATCTGTCGCCAGGCGATTTTATTCAGCCGAGCGCGAGAAGATTACCAGACGTACCGCGTATGTGACGGCCAGAACCAGCCGAATCCTGGCATCTACCTGGGAGCTCGCAACCTTACGACCCATACTTCCACCCACGGGAGAGTGCAGCGTGCGGCTATGCGTCGCTTAGGCGTTGCCCCCCCCCACCCCCACCCCCCGTTGATGGATGGGTTGATGATTGACGGTTGTGTTTTTATTCCGTACAAAACCAGTTGAGATTGAGACATAAATCCACTCATATCTTTGCGTGAAGTTATTGAAGAGGATTTGTCACAACGTGGAGAAAGTAATCTTCAATTGATCAAAATATACTTCAGTCAACTGCTCATAATATGGTGACATTTGCTTTGATGGACTTGTTTTAAAGCGACAATTATGTTTTCCATTGGTTAGATAGAGGGTCACACCGAGCTGAAAAAAAAGAAAAACAAAAGGAAGAAATATGATATTGTTGCCAGGGCCTTCACGTACATGTACGTGTATGTATATGTATGTGTGTACGTCTGTGTGTGTGTGTGTGTGTGTGTGTGTGTGTGTGTGTGTGTGTGTGTGTGTGTGTGTGTGTGTGTGTGTGTGTGTGTGTGTGTGTGTGTGTGTGTGTGTGTGTGTGTGTGTGTGTGTGTGTGTGTGTGTGTGTGTGTGTGTGTGTGTACGTGTGTGTGTGTGTGTACGTGTACGTGTGTGTGTGTACGTGTGTAATTCACCACCATGGTCTTGGATCACGTGTTGGACTTGTGATCGACAGCTATTTCCCTCCCGGGGTAATGCTGTGACCTTACACGAACACACACTCCCAACTACCCGCCCACGATAGTTGGAGTAACGACCTGCAGGGCAGCGATACTGAAATGTGTGTGTGTGTGTGTGTGTGTGTGTGTGTGTGTGTGTGTGTGTGTGTGTGTGTGTGTGTGTGTGTGTGTGTGTGTGTGTACGTGTACGTGTGTGTGTGTACGTGTGTAATTCACCACCATGGTCTTGGATCACGTGTTGGACTTGTGATCGACAGCTATTTCCCTCCCGGGGTAATGCTGTGACCTTACACGAACACACACTCCCAACTACCCGCCCACGATAGTTGGAGTAACGACCTGCAGGGCAGCGATACTGAAGTGTGTGTGTGTGTGTGTGTGTGTGTGTGTGTGTGTGTGTGTGTGTGTGTGTGTGTGTGTGTGTGTGTGTGTGTGTGTGTGTGTGCGCGTCATATGCCGCTCATAAAGCTGAAAAAATAGTAATAATAATAAAAAAAGGTCAAAGAAGCCCAGAATATATTACCGTAATCGACACATTTTGCGTTAGAATCAACAAAACATGAAATATCCCCCCCCCCCTTTATGCTTCGTGCAATAGGGACGTTAAATACGAATTTAAAAAAAATATACATTTAATTATTTCTCAAGCCAATAGCTAAGATAGGCAGTAAGGGATGATAGAGGGGGGGGAAGTGGTCATCGGGGGAGGGGGGGAGGGGGAGGGGGAGGGGGAGGGGGAAGAACTGATTTTTTTTTTGAGTGAAGTATCTTTGCGCCGGGGCGGTACTTTGGCATGCAAGGTCTCCGACTGTGGCCCCGATTTTTCCACTAAAAACCCCAAGCCCCATAGTAACCGGCAACTGTCCGGAGGACCCATCGACCATATTTTTTTTTTTTTTTTTTTTTTTTTTTTTTTTTTTTTTTTTTTTTTTTTTTTTTTTTTTTTTTTTTTTTTTTTTTTTTTTTTTTTTTTTTTTTTTTTTTTTTTTTTAGCGTGGGAGCGGTCGCAGGCTGTCAACTCCTTTCCATATATGGGCAGATGGACCAAATACAAAGTTGATCGATAAAGATCTTGGGGTCCCATTCTCGAGACCGTGTGTCAGCCCCTCAGGGCTTCACCTCCATATGGAGGCGAGGGTGCTGATGGCTTTGGAAGGCGGGCGGCAGGGAGACGATCCCCTTCCCTACCAGGTGGCACTTTTCCTCTGGCCCTGAATGCTGGCGGACGATTTAATTCATCTCCTCTTTCCCTCCCACTCCCCTCTCCCTCTCCCCTCCCTTTCTCTCCCTCCTCCTCCCTCCCTTTCTCTCCCTCCTCCTCCTCCCTCCCTTTCTCTCCCTCCTCCTCCTCCTCCCTCCCTCGCCCCTCCCTCTCCCCTCCCTCTCTCCCTCCTTTTCCCCTTCCTCTCTCCCTCCTCCTCCTCCCTCTCTCTCTCTCTCTCTCTCTCCCTCCTCCTGCTCCCTCTCTCTCTCCCTCCTCCTCCTTCTCCCTCCTTTTCTCTCCCTCCTCCTCCTCCCTCTCCCTCTTCTCTCCCTCTCTCTCCTTCTCCCCTCCCTCTCTCCCTCCACCTCCCTCTCTCTCTCCCTCCTCCTCCTCCTCCTCCTCCCTCTCTCTCTCCCTCCTCCTCCTCCTCCCTCTCTCCCTCCTCCTCCCTCTCTCCCTCCTCCTCCTCCCTCTCTCTCTCTCTCCCTCTCTCAATCCTCCTCCTCCCTCCCTCTCTCCTTGCTCCACCTCCCTCTCTCTCTCCTTCCTCCACCTCCCTCTCTCTCTCTCTCTCTCTCTCCTCCTCCTCCTCCTCCACCTCCTCTCTCTCTCTCTCTCTCCTCCTCCTCCTCCTCCTCCTCCCTCTCTCCCTCCTCCTCCTCCCTCTCTCTCTCTCCTTCTTCCTCCCACTCTCCCTCCTCCTCCCTCTCTCTCTCCCTCCTCCTCCCTTTCTCCCTTCTCCTCCCTCTCTCCCTCCTCCTCCCTCCCTCCCCGTTCATTCCTTCCCCATGCCCTTACCCTTCCTTTCCATCTCTCTATACCTTTCCTTTCCCTCCCCTCCCTTCCCTTTCCCTCCCCTCCCTTCCCTTTCCTTCCTCTCCCCTCCCTTCCCTCCCTTCCCTACATGTTCCTTTTCCTTTCCTTCCCCTCCTCTCCCCTCCTTTCCCTCTCCCCTCTCCCCAACAACTCTCCCCTCCCAATCTTCCTCGTCTATCCCCCTCCTCCCCAAACACCCACATAACCCCCCTCCCCCTCCCCCAACACCACTTTCACCTTCAAATTGACCTCCAGGTGGTTAAGTATTTATTACCAGTGATTATGTTGTCAGTATTTTAATTACTGACACTTCGAACCGCTTGCCACCCCTCAGAACTGACAACTTCGTCATATGATAATTGACCATTGCCAACATTATTGCATTCGAAGAATCTTCATCATCGTCGTCGTCGTCGTCATAGAAGGATTGAAAAAATTGTCAATAGATATTAGGAACAACAGTGGAGAACCCACAATGTGACAGTGCATATGTACAGTGAAACTGTGATATTCTCGGAGGATGAGACATGTACACTGATGTTCCAGACATAAGACACTGCAGACATAAGACACTGCAGACATAAGACACTGCAGACACAAGACACTGCAGACATAAGACACTGCAGACACAAGACACTGCAGACAAAGGACACTGCAGACACAAGACACTGCAGACACAAGACACTGCAGACATAAGACACTGCAGACATAAGACACTGCAGACAAAAGACACTGCAGACACAAGACACTGCAAACACAAGTCACTGCAGACACAAGGCACTGCAGACACAAGACACTGCAGACACTGTCAGGATACTGCAGACACTGTCAGGATACTGCAGACACAAGACACTGCAGACGCAAGACACTGCAGACGCAAGACACTGCAGACACAAGACACTGCAGACACAAGACACTGCAGACACAAGACACTGCAGACACAAGACACTGCAAACACAAGATACTGCAGACACAAGACACTGCAGACACAAGACAGTGCAGACACAAAGCACTGCAGACACAAGACACTGCAGACATAAGGCACTGCAGACACAAGACACTGCAGACGCAAGACACTGCAGACAAAGGACACTGCAGACACAAGACACTGCAGACACAAGACACTGCAGACACAAGACACTGCAGACGCAAGACACTGCAGACGCAAGACACTGCAGACACAAGACACTGCAGACACAAGACACTGCAGACACAAGACACTGCGGACACAAGACACTGCAGACACAAGGCACTGCAGACACAAGGCACTGCAGACACAAGACACTGCAGACACAAGACACTGTAGACACAAGACACTGCAGACACGAGACACTGCAGACAAGACACTGCAAACACTGTTCGGACACTGATGATACAAGACACTGCAGACACAAGACATTGCAGACACAAGACATTGCAGACAAGACATTGCAGACATAAGACACTGCAGACATATACCTGGGCGATGGTGTACCGGATACATAACTCTCGGGGTAGCAGTCATTGAGGTCAAACGCCTAGCAAGCGCATAGCCGCACGCACCATTCTTCCTCCGGCATGAATATTCTAGAATTCTTTTTTCCATTCACTTCCGATCTCATTTTTCTTAACGAATAAATGAATAAATGAATAAATGATAAAAACGAAAGTTCATTAATGAAAATAGATGGATAGCCCAAATAAGCAGATAAATATGCAAATCAAGTAAGCAAATAGATTAGTCAATCAATAAAATAAATAAATAGAAAAATGATGTTGTATTAGGTAAAATAAAAATTCTGAAGCGACAATGATATACTTCCCCTTCCAACACAATGCAGCTTTACCATAGAGCTTTTACAAGGGAGTCGTTACTTGCGGCGAAGGTCGAGGGGATGGTGGTTCGAACCCTGCCACCGGCGAAGTTGAACCAAAGTCATGGTTACTTAAATCCCACGCTACAAAGTCCTCTGTGAGGGGCACCGTCCTAGCCTTCCGATATGGGGGAGTTTGTGACGTTAAACCATATCATATCAATTTTGACAACGACCAGGCGATTTCATTCGGCTCTGGGCCAGGGGTCGTCCTGAGGTCGTTTAACCTTTCCCCCATAATGGGGGGGTTGCTTGCTCACTCATCCGCCTCCCACGCGATTTTATTCGGCCATGGTGGACCCTTTCGAGGGGGGCGGGGAGTCAAATCAATTTGTATCGAATACTTGCCCGGTGGTCGGAATTCCCCCGCAATGGGGTTGGTTGCTTGATCGTTCATCGGCCTCCCGTGAGATTTTATTCAGTTTTATCTTTCCTTCACTATGATGAGCCTCCCCTCACTGACTCACCCCCCTCCCTCCCTCCCTCTCTCTCTCTCTCTCTCTCTCTCTCTCTCTCTCTCTCTCTCTCTCTCTCTCTCTCCCTCTCTCTCTCTCTGTCCAGTCATCCCAATGAACCACATGACAACATTCACAAACTTTATTTTGGCTAACAAAAAATAATGATAATAAAAGAATAAAATTATAAAGTGATAAAATAATCAAATAATAAAACGATAAAACGATAAAATGATAAAATGATAAAATGATAAAATTGATAAAATGATAAAATAAGGTAACAATAAAATATTAAGAAAATAAAATTAAATAATAGAATAATAAATTGAATAATTAAATGATTATAACAATAATAATAATAATAATAATAATAATAATAATAATAATAATAATAATAATAATAATAATAATAATAATAATAATAATAATAATAATGATAATAAATATTATTATCATTATCATTATTTATGGGAGGCAGAACCTCGTGTGGCCTCTTCCTTCTCATCGCGGGATACTCGTCCATCTCCCCTCCCTGCCGGCAGACGATTTCATTCAACACCACCGCGGCGCGGCGACATCCGACCGAGACATGCACGGGAGTGAATAACCTCTTCGCAATGTAAGCGACCCGCGCCCCAAACAAAGAAAACGAAGAGAAGCGCTAAGCGCAGTGAAGGGTGGCGGGGAACCCACGCCTCCGCGAGCAAAAACGAGAACTACATACCACTCGTAAAAACGTTACTAGATCACTAACAGGGTCGATCTAAGCGGGGCTGGCGTGCTCCCCAAAGACAAGAGGGGATCCATGGACGAATGAAGAGGATTGAAGAGTCTGACTAACGTTTCTTAGGGCATCACCCATTTGGAAGGGTTGGTGAAAAAAGTATACATAAATACACACTTACATAAATACATACATATATACTTATATATACATACTTGCATACACATACGAACGCACATATATATATCCATATATCCATATCTACATATGCATATATACATACACATACATACCACACATACATACCACACATACACACACACACACACACACACACACACACACACATATATATATATAATATATATATATATATATGAATGCATACATACACACATACATGTATGTACGTGGTACACACGTATGCATGCACTAACACACCAGAAACGCATGTTCAGAAATGCATACATACATGCAAACATGACCGCATACATAAGTGCATGCATAAATACATACAATATAATTATACGTTATTACATGTGAATATACATACACACACGCACGCACGCAACAAAAAACACCATAAACGCGTGTTCAAAAATGCAAACTCGACCACAAAACTAAAGTACCTGGACAGAGCGCTTTCGTATAATTATATCTTCAGTGTTTAGTAACATTTGCACTTTGTACTCAACACTAAAGACATATAACGACCCCAAGACCGCTTGGCCATTACTTTAAGCGTCACCACTGAATTATTTATGCATATGTAAGTATTGGACCACGTGCTGAACTCGTGATCGAAACGTAGAAATAAACTTATTTCGACGAATCCAGAGTTTACTTTCTTCGCATGTGCAATAGTCTCTGGACTCCAGCTCTTCACGATTATATATAAATATATATATATATATGTATATATATATATATATATATACATATATATATATACATATATATATATATATATATATATATATATACATATATATATATACATATATATATATACACATATATATATATATATATATGATGAAGGTGGAAAAAGAAGTCACGGGTCTAGTTCCGAGTTCCTGAGTTTATTCCTGACCGGTTTCGCTCTATGCTTCTTCAGAGGAAGCATAGGGCGAAACCGGTCAGGAATAAACCCAGGAACTCGGAACTAGACCCGTGACTTCTTTACCCACCTTCATCAACTTGTCACAATGCACCAGCATTATTATATATATATATATATATATATATATATATATATATATATATATATATATATATATGCACAAGTGTCACAAAACACACATGACTACACCAATATGCTGAACACCACAGGGAAAAGAAAAATTCTTGGAATCCGAGCGCTTTCGTGATATTTTCACATCTTCAAGGATTATGATAGAACATATACATAAGTATATATGTATATATATATATATATATATATATATATAATATATAATATATACATATATGTATGCGTGTTTTCGTGCAAGGTAAGACGGACAAAGAGTAGAAGAGTGACAGAGACAGAGAGGAAAAAGAGAGAGAACCCAATCATCATCTCAAAAGAGAGCCAGGGCATTGCTGTAAACCCTCTTTGCGCGGTACCGCCCCCGAGAACGACACACGAACGAGCGACGAGAGGGGCGGCGACAAGTCGGCAGCGACATCAGGCTTAACAAGGCGAGCAACGACACACCTGAAGACAACAGACAGACACTTCGAAAACAAAAGAAGTGGATAAGTAGGTGATAAGATTTCTACAAGGCTTCTCACATGCAAGCGAATTTTATGTGGACACAAGAAGCAAAAATGAATGAATAGATGAATAAATGAATGAATGAATGAACATAAATGAATGGAAGATGTATCTAATATATATATATATATATATATATATATATATATATATATATATATATATATATATATATATACGTATACATACATATGATAAAACTAAGTAAATATACAAAATATATAGGAAAACAAATATACAAAGTATATAAGCGACTGAAGATAGATATGCAAGGAAAAAAATATTGGACGAATAAATCAATGGGACACGTAAACAGATTGCTACATAGATAACTAAACTTAAATAAACATAATCAAAGACATTGTCATCTGTTCCCAGCAAGGTAGCAGCAACGGCAAGATCAAACGCTTGGAAAACATCAAGGAGACCCTACACGATCAATGACATTGCGCAATAATATTGTACAATAATATTGCGCAATAATATTGTACAATATTATTGACGGTGTAGGTATGGTAATGAAGAGGCACGTGTGTGTGGCCTGTAGATTTGAGGTCTTCAATATAATGTGTCATTCTTCAATCCCATCCCTACACCGTCAATAATATTGTACAGTACAGAACATTGTGTAATAATATTGATCATGTAGGGCCTGCATTAGACACGATCATATTTTGAATGTCATTAATTTTATTAACCTCAAGAACGCATTTTTATGTCAGAATGTTAAAGCTTATTATAACGAAACTTTTCACTACTAAATGAACCTCATAATGTATTCTGTACTACAATATACAGTAGACAATATATTTCGTACTACTTTATACAATACACTATTGACAGCTAAATCAATTTAGTAAATAAAATTTTCGAATTCTTTACTACAGTACAATATACAGTAGACAACACATTCTGCCCTACAATATGCAATACACTATTGACAGCTAATTCAATTCAGCAAATAAATTAGTTAAGAAAACATAAAAGAAATCGATATAATAATTGAATATGTAATTAAAATATCACTGCAAATAATGAATAATAATTAGTTAATGCATGATTCTGAATAATACGTAATAAGTAATAAATAGTTTATAAAAGTAGGCAATATATAACGATACTGAACAAAGATTGATGCATGATGAATTATGAACAAGTAATGAATAATAATGATCATAATTCATAAGTAACCAATCTGATATAAAGTACCGGAGTGTGGGACTGTTTGTACTGTATGTAACCGGCTCGTAGTAGTAGTAGTAGTAGTAGTAGTAGTAGTAGTAGTAGTAGTAGTAGTAGTAGTAGTAGTAGTAGTAGTAGTAGTAGTAGTAGTAGTAGTAGCAGCAGCAGCAGCAGTAGTAGTCGTCGTCGTCGTCGTCGTTTGATGAAGCACGAGTGGACGTCAGCGCAAGAGGTTTCTGGACACGGGGACAACCTGTCTTCTTTGACATACGAATATTTGATCCAATGGCCCCCTGTTACGATGACCTAACTCTTGAGGCACCCCATTCCCGAAATGAGAATGATAAAATCAGGATGTAGGAGGAGCGTGTACAGAATGTGGACCAGGCCTCATTCCCTTCAATGACCTTCACGACTTCAGTATTGTAGCGTGGATGAGATGTAGACTATCATTCTCACTCTTAAGATCAGCTCTCCTATGCCCCCTCCCCAAAAATCAGCACACATACAAAACCTCGATTTTGAATAGACTGTATTAGAAAGTAGGATAAATTAACTTCTGTATTAGGCTTCATTAAAGTTAAATAATATAAAATATAAACGGGTAGTCGACCACAGTCATTGGCGTGGGAGGGGCCAATGAGCTGTCTGTGGGAGACAGATCCTGATTGCTTTCATCACACAGTTCCACAAGGATGGAGGTCGTTATAGATAAAAAATAAATAAAATAAAATAAAGTAAATTGAAATAAGATAAAAAAAATAAAATAAAAAGTAGTAGTAGTAGTAGTAGTAGTAGTAATAGTAGTAGTAATAGTAGTAGTAACAGTAGTAGTAGCAGTAGTAGTAACAGTAGGAGCAGGAGGAGGAGTAGGAGGAGAAGGAGGAGGAGGAGGAGGAGGAGGAGGAGGAGGAGAAGGAGGAGGAGGAGGAGGAGGAGGAGGAGGAGGAGGTGGAGGAGGAGGAGGGGGGAGCAGTCGCCGGTTGTCACTTCATATTTGACCCGGGACCAGTGCCATCCTCTTGGGAGCGCACTTCAAGAGGTACAGTGTTGAATTTCGGTGAAGCACGGCAGGGAGACGATTCTCTTTGACGTCCTTCTTATGGCGCACCCCGTCATTGGCCCCACAAATAAACAAACCAGTCAATAAAAAAGGAAGAAATCCACGAACGAATTTAAATGAGTAGACAAATAAATAAATGAATAGAATGAATATGGAAAATAAAAAGATAAATGGAATATAGATAAATAGATCAAATGAAAAATAAACAAATAAAATCGACGGAAAACAAATGAATAAAGAAACAAATAAAAACATTAAACTAATTAGATCAATGTTAGATAACTAGAACGGCACCAATAGGATTGGTTCAAAACCAACGTCTTGGTCGACCAACCAGAAACCAGAAACCAGACCACACATTTCGGGACAAGACATGAAAGCCTGGGCGCCCCGAGCTATGTGTGGGCGGCCAGATATATGCGTGGGATCCCTGAGCTATGCGTGGGTGCCCTAAGATATATGTGGGCGTGGCCTAAGATATATGTGGGCGTGGCCTGAGATATGTGTGGGCGTGGCCTGAGATATATGTGGGCGTGGCCTGAGATATGTGTGGGCGTGCCTAGCAATGTGTGGGTGTTCCTGGCTATGCATGGGTGCCCCGATCTCCGCGTGGGTGTCCCGATCTACGCGTGGGTGTCCCAAGCCATTCGTGGGTCCCCCGAGATATCTGTGGACGTCCCTAACTATGCTTGGGCATCCTTGGCCTTGCGTAAGCGTCCCGAGCTATCCATGGGCGCTCGATCTATGTATGGGAGCCAGGACCTATGAATGGGCGTCCCGAGCTATGCGTGGGCGTCCCGAGCTATGCGTGGGCGTCCCGAGTTATGCGTGGGCGTCCCGAGTTATGCGTGGGCGTCCCGAGCTATGCGTGGGCGTCCCGAGCTATGCGTGGGCGTCCCGAGCTATGCGTGGGCGTCCCGAGCTATGCGTGGGCGTCCCGAGTTATGCGTGGGCGTCCCGAGCTATGCGTGGGCGTCCCGAGCTATGCGTGGGCGTCCCGAGATATGCGTGGGCGCCCCGAGCTATGCGTGGGCGTCCCGAGCTATGCGTGGGCGTCCCGAGCTATGCGTGGGCGTCCCGAGCTATGCGTGGGCGTCCCGAGCTATGCGTGGGCGTCCCGAGCTATGCGTGGGCGTCCCGAGCTATGCGTGGGCGTCCCGAGCTATGCGTGGGCGTCCCGAGCTATGCGTGGGCGTCCCGAGCTATGCGTGGGCGACCCGAGCTATGCGTGGGCGTCCAGATCTATGCGTGGGCGTCCCGATTTATGAATGGGCGCCTTCATCAATACAAAGACACGCCCTCCGATAAGCCACGCCCAGGACTAAGAACACCGATACCACGGCATGGCTGTCCAACCCCGATAACATTCGCTTTAAAAAAAAAAGTCACCCCCCACCCCCACCCCACATCCACCTCCTCCCCACACCACCGTGACGTCAATGTTGCCTCTTTGTGGGGAGGGAGGGTTTTCTCTCTCCCCCTCTCCTCTTTCTCTTCCTCTCTTACCAAATTAACCCTTTCCTTTGATCTTCCATACCTCCTTGCTCGTACCTCTTCCTCTCTCTTCCTCTCTCTCTTTCTCTTCCCCCCTCCCTCCCTCTCTCTCTCTCTCTCTCTCTCTCTCTCTCTCTCTCTCTCTCTCTCTCTCTCTTACCCGATTAACCCTTTCCTTTGATCTTCCATACCTCCTTCGTCATACCTCTTCCTCTCTCTCTCTCTTTCTCTCTCTCTTCCTCTCTCTCTCTCTCTCTCTCTCTCTTCCTCTCTCTTCCTCTCTCTCTCTCTCTCTCTCTCTCTCTCTCTCTCTCTCTCTCTCTCTCTCTCTCTATCTCTCTCTCTCTCTCTCTCTCTCTCTCTCTCTCTCTCTCTCTCTCTCTCTCTCTCTCTCTCTCTTCATCTCTCTCTTCATCTCTCTTCATCTCTCTCTTCATCTCTCTCTTCATCTCTCTCTCTTATCTCTCTCCCCTTCATTCTCTCTCTTACTAGATTAATCCTTTCCCCTGACCCCCCATAATTCCTTCCTCGTCCTTTTTCCTTTCTCGTTCTTCTTCCTCTCTCTCTCTCTCTCTCTCTCTCTCTCTCTCTCTCTCTCTCTCTCTCTCTCTCTCTCTCTCTCTCTCTCTCTCTCTCTCTCTCTCTCTCTCTCTCTCCCCAGATTAATCCTTTCCCTTGATCTCCTATGCCTTCCTCCTCCTTCCTCTTCCTCCCTCCCCTTCCCCCCCACCTTGTTTGGGGGGGGGGGAGAATTCAGTGACGTCCCTACGGACTAGAAGACTGACCTCCAGAAAAATAGATAAATAAATAGATAATTAGGTAGATAAATAACAGATAAATGAATGAAAAATTAAATAAAAATTAAATAATAATAACAATAATAATAATATATAATAACAATAGTAATAATAATAACGATAATAGTAGTAATATTAATTGAAATGAAATAGAAAAAAATTAATACGTGTTACTTAACCAAACCCGTTGGCTTACAAATCCCGACTTAAGCTCGATTAAACAGGTGACAAAGGGGTTTAATTCAGGGACCCCACGATTACAACACCCCCGGATGTCACACACAGCACGATTAACACGCCTGAGCCCCCTTGTTCAAGAAGAAACACGTTCGCCGTGGCGTCACACCAAGCATTTCTAGCTAGCATGCTACTTGCTTTTGGTACTTGGTTTGAGTAGGAACGACTCTAGTTATGGTCTTTTGTTTTTCAAGTTTCCAAACTAATATAAGCTAAATCTAGACGAATGTTAGGCGCGTCTTTGTGGTGTTCTTACGGGAAATCTAGAATATCTTAACCGAAGTCGTTTCTACTCAAACCTAATAGCAAAACCAAGTAGCATGCTAGCCTAGTGTGCCGCCACCACACGCTTCCACAGGGCTGCCAATCTCGCAATCAGCCGGTCCCGAATGAAGCGGGACCGAAGTTCATGT
>NC_134781.1:21184313-21186813 GCF_046742065.1 Oratosquilla oratoria | reverse complement strand
TATGGCCCACGTTTGGTCCACGTTTGGCCCGCGTTTGGCCCGCGTTTGGCCCCCGTTTGGCCGCGTTTGACCCCCGTTTGGACCTGCCTATGGATTCCCGTCATTACGCAGTTGGTCCGCGTACTGAGCTTGCAATTGAAAATGATTGCAGAAGTTCGTTTCCATGGAAACTTGAGCACTTATCTAAATGCAGAGTTCCATGCTTCGGCAATCATGCTTCATCAGCATATGCAGACTTATGCCGTTATTGTGCATTAACAAAGAATGGTATTCTTGGTAAATCAATAATAAACTGGTTATCAAATCGTTATTTTGCATCGAAGGTGAATGGTAACGTGATTAACACAGTCCTGATATTTTGTCCGCCATTTGTACAAATTGGTGAGAAAGAAAGAAAAAATAAGGTTATCAATAATATAATTAATGTAAATTGGAGACCACAATAGGATTTAATCCCATTAATCTTCTGCTCATAAATCTTATAAACCTTATCCAAGATATTTTCTAAAATTGATTATCCAAAAGAGTTTATCCAAAAGAGATTACCCGAAAGTAGTTATCGGAATATTATTCGAAAGTAGTTATCCAAATTAAGTTATCCGAATTAATTTATCCGAAAGACGATATCCGAATGAGTTTATCCAAGATAATTCGAATGTAATTATCCGAAAGAGGTTATCCAAAAGAGGTTATCCAAAAGTAATTATCCGAAAACTATTCGAAAGTTATACGAAAATTATTCGAAAGTTATCCAAATTAAGTTCTGAGCTGCCACTTCAAAAACAGTACCATCAAAGAACCCCTCATTAAAAAATCCCCTTGCGATAATGTAGGATGTGTCTATAGTATTCCTTGTAAACACTAGCTCCTGTTACTCGTACATTGGTCAAACTGGTAAAGAATTAGATATTAGGATGAATCAACACAGATATAGTATAAGGACGGGCCAAATGTTTAGTGGAGTTTTTGTCCATGTAAGGGACACTAATCATAGTATTGACTGGGACAATGTTAAACAAAAAAAAAACAAAAAAAATTCTGTTTTAGAAAGGAACATCATTGAATCCAGTTCTATAAAGAGCAATTTTGATAACAATATCAATTTGAGTTTAGGGTTATCTAAACTAGATAATTTCTTAACTAATAGGATAGTAAAGCAATACCATGGCTCCTAATTGTGCCAAATGTCCTGTGGACGTTTCGGCCACATGGTTATGCTCCCTTGTTTTGCTGTTTTATTTTATTATTATTATTATTATTAGTTCCATTTGTATATGAATGTGTATGTATGTATATTGTACGAAGCTTTTATGTGGCTATAACCTTTCCCAGTTTTCTTATTCTGTATGAATAATATGTTCTATTTCTCTTTCTTGTACTCTGAGGATGTCGTATTAGACGAAAACGTTAAGTATTACGACTATTTTCCCTGTGGTTTCTGCAATAAATATATATATATATATATATATATATATATAGAGAGAGAGAGAGAGAGAGAGAGAGAGAGAGAGAGAGAGAGAGAGAGAGAGAGAGAGAGGAGAGAGAGAGAGAGAGAGAGAGAGAGAGAGAGAGAGAGAGAGAGAGAGAGAGAGAGAGAGAGAGAGAGAGAGAGAGAGAGAGAGAGAGAGAGAGAGAGGGGGGGGGGGGGGGGGGGGAGAGATGGGAGAAAGTGTGTGTGGAAGACAGGGAGTATTAAGTGTGGGAGGAGGAGAAGGAGGAGGTGCCAACTCTCAAATGCCGGAGATAATCTATGCTAAGTAGAGGCCAAAGTCGATGGGTAGAGATACAAACGAGGGCACCAGCCGAACGCCGGCAGCCGTATCCGAAGGCGTGGCCACCGAACCGGCTTTGGCTTCGACCACGTGGAGAAATAGGAGGAGGAGGAGGAGGGGGAGAACGAGGAGTAGGAGGAGGAGGAGGAGGAGGAGGAGGAGGAGGAGGAGGAGGGAAGGGGGAGAACGAGGAGGAAAAGGAGGTGGAGAAGTAGGAGGAAGAGCAGGAAGAGGAAGAGGAGGAGGAGGAAGAGGAAGAGAAAGAAGAGGAGGAGGAGGAAGTAGAGGAGAAGGAGGAGGAGGAAGTAGAGGAGGAGGAGGAAGAAGAGGAGGAGGAAGAGAAGGAGGAGAAGGAGGAAGAGGAGGAAGAAGTAGAGGAGGAGGATAAGGATCCATGGGTAGAGATTGTGTTGAAAGGGCGATTGATGAGGAAGAGAAGACTATGGTGGGAGTGGCTAGGAAGGAGTGAGAAATCCGGTGAAGTACTAAGGAGGGCTGGGGGAGAACTGGGGAGGACTGGGTGAGGACTGGGGAGAGGTGGGTGGGGAAGAAAGAGGAAGAGTAATGATATTTGGGCGGATTAGAGAGGAGTGAAACAGAGGAGTGTTCTAAGAGAGGGAAGGGAGGGATATAAAGGAAGAGAGGAGAGAGAAGAGAGAAGAGAGGAGAGATGAGAGAGGAGAGATGAGAGAGGAGGGAGGAGAGAGGAGGGAGGAGAGAGGAGAGAG
>NC_134781.1:21164313-21176813 GCF_046742065.1 Oratosquilla oratoria | reverse complement strand
ATATATACATATATATACATATATATACATATATACATATATATACATATACATATATATACATATACATGTATATATAATATATATATATTTATATATATATATATATATGTATATCCATATACATATCACACACACAGTTTTACCTCACTGATCCACTGCAGGACCAGCCTATCCCCTACAGAGACAAAGCAACCTTTGTGCTTGACAATGGTCTAATATGGCTCAGTAAGGTTGCATGTGATTTCTTATGGAATAATTATAATCTGAAACCAGTGTAATATGTTTCACCATACTAGTTACATGTCACATCATATATATATATATATATATATATATATATATATATATATATATATATAATACAAAGTAATGTCGTAACACATTCGTAAATTTCAACAAGAACCCACTGTGTTGGATAAGAAGAAATGAAATAGATGATATCCATATATTTCGATCACGGACTGTGATCCTCTTCGTATTCCACTGAAGAGGATCACAGTCCGTGATCGAAATATATGGATATCATCTATTTCATTTCTTCTTATCCAACACAGTGGGTTCTTGTTAATATATATATATATATATATATATATATATATATATATATATTATATATACATATATATATGGAAATAAACTCATCTGCTGGGATTCGAACCCACGCCTGAGCGGCTTGCGTTTTACAAGACGAAGACCGTACCATCACGCCATCCTGACCCTTCAAAACGACACACACACACACATATATTATATATATATATATATATATATATATATATATATATACATTACATACAGTATATATGATGTATATAAAATCGCCCCTAAATGTAAAGATCAAGTTGTTAAAAACGTAAAAAGGCAGACACAAATGAATTGACAAACTAATGCATAGATAAATCTCAAATAAATTTCTCACACGTCAACCACAACCGTCTATTGCTCATTCATTCCTCCCACGCCTTCTCCATCACTTAGTCTTCATCATCATCTCCCACACACTCCATCTCCAGCTACCTCCTTCCCCTTCTGTCCTTAAAAAATATAATAATAAATAGTAAAAAAAAAAAAAAAATTGTCACTTTTCCTTCTTCTCCACTTGTTTTATACGAGAAAATATTTCTCTTTTATATCCAAACACATTTCCATATTTGCATCTCCTCTCTCTTTCTTGGCACTCCTTCCTCGCCGGTTCTTCTCCCTCCCTTCCTCCCTCCCTCCCTCCACCTCCTCCTCCTCCCTTCGGTCCACTCCAACCTGTTTCCCGTCCTAAATAATTCCATCTTCTCCATATTTCGTCTCTTCCTCTTTTGCCTCCTGAGGAGGGTGCGCCTGCGTACACGTACATACATACATACAAGTACAACCCGTACACGAACAACACGCACACGTACACGTGTCTCCGAACACACAAACGGGACGAGAATCATAGACACACACACAAACAAATGATCTCACGGTGCCGCTGCAGAGGCAAGGCGGCCGTTCCCCCCCAGCGGGTTCCCGCACCACCCTCGTTCAGTGGAGAGGAACTTTCATTTGCATAGTTGCAGGAAGGCCCGACCCCTTTCCCCGTAAAAGAAGTCCCACATGAATATAAAAGAATATTTATATATTGCCTTGGTTGTATGAATGCCGGCATAAGATTTTATTTGTTTATTTATTTTCATTTATTTATTTTTCCTTTTTTTGAGGGGGGAGGGTTATGTCATTGTCACTTCGGTACCCGTTCCCGTGACGGTTGCATTTGTCATACAACGAACCAACCTTTTGCTGCCCTTCTACTTCTTTTCCTCAACGTGTTCTCCATTCAAATTCTCTTAGTCTTAGACTTATTTGTACTTTTGTGTTTCACCTCTGTCTTGTCCCCCAGGAAAGCTTATCTTATCCTGCCGCCAGGTGATTTTATTCACCAGCGTAACATCCCACCTCGAACCCCTGTCTTACGTCAGACGATTTCATTCAGCCTTGTAAGCCGTCTTCGGTAATGAACGAACCTGAGGACCAATCACCTTCCAGGGTTGTTCACGCGGGTTGGTGCCTTTTAAAGATTTGTTTACAAACGGTTGCCCGCTGTTCACCTTCCTCAGGACTGTAGTTGTGGGTTGGTGTCCTACACCAGATGTGGGATGTTGCTCTACACCAGATGCGGGATGGTGACTTGCACCGATTTATTACAGGATTCGAAATGCAAGCGGTTGACCGCTGTTCGTCCCTCGCACCTTTCCCAGAACCGTTCCCCGTGCATACCCTCTGGCGAGGCAGCGGGGAAGTGGTTGTTCCCTGCAGTCATGGGTATAGGAAGGTCATGAGGAAAAAATGATCATTAGCTACAGTAAATCATGATCACCGCATGACAAATTCATCTCTCACACGAACGTGTACGTGTGTACGTGTAAATGTGTACATGTGTGTGTGTGTGTGTGTGTGTGTGTGTGTGTGTGTGTGTGTGTGTGTGTGTGTGTGTGTGTGTGTGATTCACCTTGGTCTTGGATCACGTGTTGCACTCGTGATCGACAGCTATTACCCTCCCGAAAGAGAGCTCAGAGCTCATATATGACCGATCTATGGGTAATGCTGTAACCTCACACGCACACACACACACCCAACTCCCCGCCCATGAGAGTTGGGGTACCGACTCGCAGCGCAGTGATACTGAAATTATTTCAGCCCTGGGCGGGATTCGAACCCGGACCGCTGTAGTGGTGTTCACGATCGCTACCACTGCATTATCGAGTCGCGTGTGTGTGTGTGTGTGTGTGTGTGTGTGTGTGTGTGTGTGTGTGTGTGTGTGTGTGTGTGTGTGTGTGTGTGTGTGTGTGTGTGCGTGCGTGTGCACGTCCCCAATTCAAGGTCCTTCTTCTGGCGATCACAAAATTATCTAATTTCTCTTACAGAAACTCTGCATTCGAGTCAGCGAGGAAATCTATTCCATGCATAAGAGATGCCTACTCCATACTGAGATGTATTAAGCCTCTGTATGCGTTTCGCGGCTTAGAAAGGGTTGATAACTATGCAGAGCTCCTGACTGTAGTAAAGCCGTTGCAGTAATGTCATAGTTAAGCGAGTTTTAGTTTCTTGTAAAAGACGCGCTATTTCTAATCCATTCTGTACCTCATGTTCTGTTTCCTTTTATTTTCTCTATCGCCAGGCTATTTCATTCGTATCCATGACACCCAACAATAGTAATAATAAATAATAACAATAATGATAACAAAAACAAAAACAAAACAACAAAAACAAAACAGCAAAAACAAACAACAAAAACAAACAACAAAAACAAACAACAAAAACAAACAACAAAAACAAACAACAAAAACAAACAACAAAAACAAACAACAAAAACAAACAACAAAAACAAACAACAAAAACAAACAACAAAAACAACAAAAACAAAACAAAACAACAAAACAAAAACAATAATAATAATAATTATTATAATAGTAATAATAGTAATAATAATAATAATAATAATAATAATAATAATAATAATAATAGTAATAATAATAATAATAATAATAATAATAATAATAATGATAATGATAATAATAATAATAAGTAAAATAAAGAATAAGTAACGAAGACAAATTTAAAAAAATATATAAAAAAAACAACAACAAAAATGAAGAGGAAGAGACGGTTCTGTGGGAGGCTGGAATGTGGAGGAACTGGATTTCGGAAACCCTGAAAGACATTATATCACGTTTATCTGGAAGAAGCCGAAACTTCTTTAAAAAACTATTTTTCTAATTCTCAGACTTTATTTAATTCTAGTTATGCATCATATTGTTTAATTTGTTTTTCTATTTGTCTTTATTTTTTATGACAGTAACGAAATAATTTGTGAATATTTACGAAAAATCACGACAACAGATCAGCGTGGTCCCGCCCTCTGCTCCGCCTTCCCCCGTGACGTAAAAGGGAGAGTCCCGACCGCTTAATTTGATTCCAATACCTGTGTTCACATGCACACATGTTATATTTTACTTACACACACAATTGTGTAGATATTATATATATATACAGTATATATATAATATATATATATATAATATATATGTATAATATATATATATATATGTATATAATATATATATATATATGTATATATATATATATATATATATATGTATATATATGTATATAATATATATAATATATATATACAGTATATATATATTTTTATATATATATATATATATATATATGTGTATACATATATATATATATATACCTACATATACATATCTATACAAATATATATACATATACATATATATATATACATACATATACAAATATATATATACATATATATATATATATATATGCATATACATATATAAATATATATATACATATATATATACATACACATATATATACAAATATATATACATATACATATATATACATACACATATACATCCAAATACATATATATACATACACATATATATCCCTATACATATATATCCCTATACATATATTATATATATATATATATATATATATATATATATATATTTATATATATATATATATACACATACATGTATATAGTATAGGGTTTTCAGATCTGAAGATCCTCCGCTTCACAGACAAAACAAAACCCACGAAAGATGATTTATCTCGCCACGAATCTGAGCACGGCCAATGGAACAACCGGTGATAAGAGATGTAAAAAAAAAAAAAAAAAAAAAAAAAATAGGGAGAAAGAAAAAGTTGCCCTGGCCACATCGAAAGAGGGTAACCGCAGACAAAAACACTGAACAGCGGGAACCTTCCTCCCCCCCCAAATTCTCTCCCCCCCCACACACTTTTTTTATATATATATATTTTTTGAAGAACTAGTGGATGGTATAGTGGTCGGTAATTAAAGTTATCGGTTCGGACCTTGAGGTATGTAGTTTGTATCTTATTTATATACAGTATATATATACATATTATATATATATATACATATATATATATATATATATATATATATATTTCTATTTTGTATTTACAAAATTATTTCTTTATCTAATATGTCTTTTTATTCATTTATATATGTTTTATTTGTTTTCTTTACATTCTAATTTATATTCATTATTTTATATTTATTCATTTTGGGAATAGTTAAATTTCTTAATGCATAGAGAGAGAGAGAGAGAGAGAGAGAGAGAGAGAGAGAGAGAGAGAGAGAGAGAGAGAGAGAGAGAGAGAGAGAGAGAGAGAGAGAGAGAGAGAGAGAGAGAGAGAGAGAGAGAGAGAGAGAGAGAGAGAGAGAGAGAGAGAGAGAGAGAGAGAGAGAGAGAGAGAGAGAGAGAGAGAGAGAGAGAGAGAGAGAGAGAGAGAGAGAGAGAGAGAGAGAGAGAGAGAGAGAGAGAGAGAGAGAGAGAGAGAGAGAGAGAGAGAGAGAGGGGTGGCCTGAAAATCACCCAAAGGTCACAGAGGAGCTTACATATCACCTAGTTGGGGGAAGAAATGTCTATTTATTATTTACTATTTACCTGTTTGTTTATTATTTAACTTTACCTATCTATTGATGAATTTCATTTCTTATTATCATTTATATTATCTTATTTATTTATTCATCATTATTATCATCCGACCTTGTTACGGACCAAAAGGTCTCCTGTCGGCATGCACCCCCTTTGTAATCCTTTGTTAACTGGTCGGCTCCCTTTCCTACAGGGTAGTGGAGCATGGACGAATCGGCCTAACACCGATCCCATATGGTCATCCAAATGTCAGCAGCCATCTCCCATGCCCCCACCTGATCCCTCCTCCCCCAGCTACTGTCGCCACCAGCTGTTGCTCTGCCAACATCCAGCTGCCGATTCCTGTCTGCAAAAGCGGTTCAATAACAGCTTCACTGCTGCTAGGCGGTTCTCCGCATCGGTGTGGCTTCGAAAATGGCTGTGACCGTTACAGAATTCAAACGTCGTATTTGAAAGTAACGGTTATAACCGCCACGGATTTTAAACGTTTGGGGGGGAAACGGTCGCGGACTTGGTTGGCAGGGAGGGCGTTGTCACAAAATACCTTTTGCCAAAACTCAGAACAAAAAAATAAACATATCAATGTTTAAATAAGTATGAATAGTTAAATATTTATATTAATAAATATACAAGTAAATAAATGAGTAGATAAATGAGTAGATATAGAAATACAATACATAAATGAATAAGTAAATATTGATTAATAAACAATAAGTTAAGTCTTTTTAGCTATTGGTGGATGTGAAGGCGTCTCCGACATGTGTGGCAAGCCCGAAGGATTGATTAATCAATTGATTAAATAATCAATTAAAGTACTTCATATACATACATATACGTACGTACACACACACACACACGCGCGCGTACACACACACACACACACACACACACACACACACACACACACACACACACACACACACACACACACACACACACACACACACACACACTATTATTACCTTGGTTGCCGATGCCCCCTTTTATCCTCTCTCTCTCCTCTTCTTCTCTTTCTGTCTCTCGTTCCCTTCTCCTTTCATTTCCATTCTTATATTCTTTCTTTACCTTATTCTAGAAAACACTGCTTCCTTTTCCCCATAGAATATTCTAGTCACCCTCCCCCATGCAACCATGCCCCCCACGCCCACGTATATACTCCCCCTCCCCCCACCCCTTCCTTTCCCCTTATTTCTTAAAGAGTACAAAAGTGACTCTTAGCCATTTGGAAAAAAAAAAAAAGTTTCTGTAAATATTTCTGTAAACACCGACAACGGAGGAATATCTTTATACATTATTCAATTCTAATATCGGAACTTTGTTGTTTAAATAAAGAAAGAGATTGAGCTAGAGGGAGTTTGTCTACTCAACAGAATTATAAAATTCCTCCACAGATTTTTCATTATACATTATACAAATAAATATATATAAACTATATATATACATACATATATATATAATATATATATATATATAGATAGACAGATAGACAGATAGATAAAATGAAAAACGGGTCTTTTGACTTCCAATAATGGATTTTTTTTTTTTTTTTTTTGGGGGGGGTGATTCCCAATTGAGAGAACCATCAGGGCAAAAGGTGAAGGAGGAAAGGGGCAATTAAGGAAAACCAGAACCCACGTGACCAGATAATTACATGACAAATGCAGAACCACCAGCAAGACGGCAGGGACGTACATACTAGGTTTAGGATTAAAGTACCCTAGAACATTTTTAGATAACGCTCTCTCTTTGGCGAAAAAAACTTTTCATAGGAATCAACCCCCTCCCCTTTTTGACATTAAGAATCTTTTAGTATTACCTTACAGTAACAATCTTTCTCAAGTTCCTCATCTACTTAAAACATGGAATGTTAAAGTAGCGTTTAATAACCCATGCACTTTTAAGAAATTAATAATTAAAAATTCTCCCGCTGATTCTGATGGCTGCATATACAAAATCCCTTGCAGAGATTGTGAAAAGTATTACATTGGACAAACAGGCAAAGAACTATCAACTAGAATTAAACAACATAAATATAGTGTTAGAACAGCACAAGAATCCAATGTTCTATTTGTTCACATGAAAGACTTCAATCATTGTATTAATTGGACTAATGCTTCCACTATCATTTCTTGTAATTCATTTGTCAATAGAAACATAATAGAAAGTAGTATTATAAAAAATTCTGAAGGTTCTACTCTTAATATCAGTAATGGCATTTATGAATTAGATAAATTCATCATTAACAAGATTTGTAATCAGGTTGTGTGTGACCAAATTTAATTTGGTGAATTGTGCTGTTCTCTAGATTTCTTTTTCATTGATGACTTTGTGTACCAAGACTTATTCTTATTTCATATGTGACTTTTTGTGCTTCACCGGTTCCTTTCCTAGTGTAATATTTCGTGTCATCTTGTGCTATGCCAGTTCCTTTCCTAGTGTTTAATTTTGTGACATCTCGTACCTTCCCTGTTCCTTTCCTAGTGTTTAATTTTGTGACATCTCGTACCTTGCCAGTTCCTTTCCTAGTGTATAATCTTGTTATTTTTAAACCTCTTTGTAACACAACTTTTTCTGTATTCCCCTGAAGATGTGAATTACACGAAAGCGCTTGGGAATTACTGTTTTCTTCCGATTTCCTTAGTGGTTACCAGCAAAAAATGGCCATATAGGTAGTCGCTTGTTTGATTTTCTTGGTGACAATTACTTAATTCAGCATGTAAAAGAGCCCACAAGATATGGAAACTTACTCGATCTATTGATCACTAGCCGCGAAAGCATGGTAACTGATGTAGAAGTCGGTGAATCTGTTGCAAATAGCGATCATAACCTAGTTAGATTCAAACTCCTAAACAATTTTAGAATAGATACTTGTGCTTCTAAAATACCCGATTTCAGTAAAGCTCAGTTCATAGGACTACGTCAGGAGCTTCAGCTTACAGATTGGGAGGCAAAATTAAACGAAAGACCTGTAGATCAGATGTGGGAAATATTTCAAAATACGCTCACTAAGATGATTCAAACTTACATTCCTTTTAAGGACAGACGTCCCCCAAATCAGGCTCGCCCAAAGTGGCTCGACAAAGAAACTGAAAAAAAGTATTGCTAAAAAGAGACAGGCTTATAAGAAATACAAGTGCTCGGGTGCATCTAATGACTATGAAAGTTATGTATCAATACAGAGAGATTTAAAAAAGACAATAAGAAAAAGAAAACGACAATACGAAATGAACATCGCTGATAAATCTAAAGAGAATCCCAAAGAATTCTATAGTTACATTAGAGATAAAAAGGTTGTTAGGAATCACATTGGTCCACTATTATCTGCTGACGGTCAACTTGAATATTCAAATGAAGGAATGTGTAATATCTTAAACAATTATTTTAGCTCGGTATTCGTAAACGAAACACCTCAAGGTGAATTCCAAACTGAAACCTGTGAAAAGTCTAGGGTAAACTTACTCACTACGGTAAATATAACAAAAGAAAAAATTAAAAGGTGTATAGACAATCTCAAAGTTAATAAAACACCAGGGCCTGACGGTTGGCATCCAAGAATCTTAAAGGAAATGAAAAATGAGATTGTTGTTCCATTAGAAATTATTTTCAAGAAATCCATCATATCCGGAGATGTCCCAAGAGAATGGAAGCTAGCTAACGTTACTCCCATATTAAAAAAATGTGACAAAAAAGAAACCAAATAACTATAGGCCTATAAGTTTGACTTCAATCGTAGGAAAAATCATGGAAACTATCATCAGAGATCCCATCGAACATCATTTAGAAAGTAACCGTTTGATAAATGATAGCCAGCATGGCTTCAGACGGAAACGTTCTTGCGTGACTAACTTACTCGAATTCTACAACACAGTTATCTCGAATTATGACAAAAGAAACAATATAGATTTAGTATATCTAGACTTTGCAAAAGCTTTTGATACCGTCCCACACGAAAGACTACTTACTAAATTAGCTTTGCATGGAATAAGTGGTAGCCTATTAGGTTGGACTAGTAATTGGTTGAATGGTCGAAAACAGAGAGTTGTTTTAAATGGAAAAACTTCTGGATGGAAAAGTGGAGTTCCTCAGGGTTCCGTTCTTGGGCCACTTCTATTCATAGTATATATAAATTATATAGACCATGGACTAAAATCTACTGTTTCCAAATTTGCTGATGATACAAAACTGTGCGGAGTGGCAAATGATCACTCAAACCGATTAGATATTCAAGAAGATTTAGATAAATTACAGCAATTGTCTGAAAAGTGGCTAATGAAATTTAACACAAGTAAATGCAAGGTAATGCACATAGGTAAAAATAACAGTAAGTATGATTACAAGTTATTTGGAAATTCGTTAACAAAAGTGGATAATGAAAAAGATCTCGGCGTAATTATCAGTAACGACCTCAAATCATCCAAGCAGTGTATTTCAGCCTCTGAGAAAGCAAATAAGATTCTAGGACTGATTGCGCGATCTTTTGATTTCAAAAGTCCATCACTCATTAACAAGCTATATAAATCGTTAGTTCGTCCACATTTGGAATATGCTGTTTCCGTATGGTCACCGAATCTCATCAAAGACATTGACAGACTGGAAAAAGTACAACGGCGAGCTACAAAACTGATTCCAAATATCAAAAATAAATCATACGAAAATCGACTAAAACATGTGAATCTGTTTTCCCTAAAAAAGCGTAGACTCAGAGGTGACTTGATACAGGTATTTAAAATTCTAAAGGGAATTGACAACATCAAAAGTGACCAAATTTTTACATTGAATGAGAATCAGACAAGAAACAATGGTCTCAAACTGTCCGGAAATCAATTCAATTTGGAAGTGGGTAGAAACAACTTTGCCAACCGTGTAGTTAATGAATGGAATAAACTTCCTGCACAGGTAGTGCAATGTAGTTCAGTTCGAAGCTTTAATAATCATTTAGATAAATACCTAAGTAAGATGCTGTAATGATTATAATTTGTCTTATATTATTTGTTTTTGTTTTGTTAAAATTTGTCTGTCTGATTTTCATTTATTATTAGTTATATGTCAATTTATTATTATTTACCTGTTTGTTTATTATTTAACTATACCTATGCATTTATTTATGTATTTTATTTGTTATTTACATTATCATAGTTTTTATTTATTATTTTATTATTAATATGATTTTTTTTTCGCATCCGACCTAGATATGGATCAAAAGGTCTCCTGTCGGCATGCTCCGCCTTTGTAATCCTTTGTAAAATTTGTACACATGCACGTGTGTGTGTGTGTGTGTGTGGACGTGTGAGCGTATGTGTGTGTGTGTGGACGTGTGAGCGTGTGTGTGTGTGTGTGGGCGTGTGAGCGTGTGTATGTGTACTCGTGATCGTGTGTATGTGTACGCGAGAGTTTATATATGTGTGTGCGTGTGCGTATATATTGTTTATGTGTGTGAACTTGTGTGAGCTAGTACACATGTGTGTGTGCGCTTATGTATACATATTCATATAGGCCAGATTTCCCCCGTGAAGGGGTCGCCAACTTAGCTGTCCCGGGCGAGCAAGGGGACTCAAACCCAGACACATTAAACACAGGCTCCCCCACGCCATCTAGGAGCAGATGTTGGTTAGACATTAAATGATCTTCCTGCGAGCTCAGTTAACTGATCGAGACTCAGTTATCTTGAGCGGTTTAACAAGAGAGTTATGGCGATTGTTATACAGTATTTCAAAACCTTTTGTCATATTGTCTAAGTTATAATTAATCCCTTTGTGAGATAACATCCTTATCTTGAACTTTTTTTTTTTTTGTTTTTTTTTATCTACATGAAAGAACGCCCAGTCATGAAGAATATTAAGATCCGTCTCGTCTGTCCGGTCATTTGTGGATATTAACGAAACAAACGAACACACATACATACATACATACATATACATATACACATACACATACACACACGCACGCACACAAACACACACAAAATGATCTGTAAGGTTGTTACCCTTTATTCTGTATAGAATATATACAGTATACGTAGTACAATTATATAGAACCAATCTAATATAGTTACGGAGTTGAAATAAATGAGGAATAATGATAGAATTGAAAGGGGAGGAATTGATATTAGCCAGGGTTGCCAACCGAACATGTTATCTCAGTGCACAGCTGGCTCCAATTATAACGAGTATTACAGCTACTGATTCTTGTAACATGTCGTTTTACCGTTTATTACGATTACTATCTATTACACTTAAGACGATGATGTGAACTTTTAATTCTCCCTCACTGTATTACATTATTTTATGAATAAATAAATAAATAAATAAATGAATAAATAAATAAGTAAAACATTAACATTTGTCAATATGGCTATACTTCTATGATGAAAACTAAAAAAGATGAAAATATCAATGTCTGGACACAATTTAATCGAGGTCCAACATTTACATGTGCATTTCAAACAAATAAAATTTAAAAATATGAACAAAATAATATAGACTAATTTGTCCGGAAAGCGCAACTGTTTCCAAGACAGTGAACGACCATTTGGCATATCAGATACAACGCCATCTGTTGTTGGTGTTCGCAAATTCTTGTTCCCATTAGCTCACCAGCACATACATAAAGGACTTTTGTCCCCGACTGTACAGATAATTCCGGGGAAAAAATACATGTTAGAAATAGACTGAATAATAATCATAAAAAATAGAAATGATGATAATGATAATAAATGAACAGATAAATAGGTAAAAATAAATGAAATTAAAATACAACTATCAGTGCTCCCATAGGTTACCAAGTATTCTTTGAAGCACCGGATAGTATCAAAACAGAGGAGAGCGAAAGAGAGAGAGAGAGAGGGGGGGGAGAGGCAGGGAGAGAAAGAAGAGAAGAGGAGAGGAGATAGATAGAGAGAGAGAGAAGAGAGAGAGAGAGAGGGGGGGTGAAGGGAGAGAGAGGAGTGAAGATAGAGAGAGGGAAGAGAGAGAAAAGAGTGAGAGGGAAAAGAGAGAGAAAGAAATCACCTTC
>NC_134781.1:21151813-21159313 GCF_046742065.1 Oratosquilla oratoria | reverse complement strand
TGTTCCTGATGTTGCCTCGCGCGTTTTTTCTTCTTGCTTCCGTCTACCTTTTTTGCAACTTTTAGCCTTAGAAGCTTCATTCGTTTGTTTTGGGTGAGGATCAGGATTTAACTAGTTATTAATTTACTTGTTTATTTACTTCCTTCACACACACACACACACACACACACACACACACACACACACACACACACACACACACACACACACACACACACACACACACACACACACACACACACACACACACACACACACACACACACACACACACACACACACACACACACACACACACACACACACACAATTACGAAAACAGAATATGAGAACATGGAAAGAAACTGAAAAAGATTAAAGCCATTAGGAAATAGAAAATTGATTCATGGAACAGCATGAAAATAGAAATGGAATATGTGAGGATGGAATGGGTGGGAGTGGATTTTATGCCATGTTTTTTGGCTACCTCCCTTATGAAGGGGGAAAAGCCGTTGATATATATATATATATATATATATATATATATATATAGAGAGAGAGAGAGAGAGAGAGAGAGAGAGAGAGAGAGAGAGAGAGAGAGAGAGAGAGAGAGAGAGTATAAGCCGTTCCTCTGGGTGTGCATTTGTGTGTGTACGTTTGTGTATACATGTTATACATACACACGTACACACACACGATCACACAGAGGAATGGCTTGTAAATTAATTTGGGACTTGGGACAGGAGGATCGAGAGAACGATAAAGGCGAAGAACAAGATGGAGTGACAGGGTGCAGAAATAGAGAAGACTGTGGCCAAGGTACTAATCCTGAAACTCGGTAGAGACTTAAGAGAGTTAGGAAGCCAGTTAAGATAACCGAGTAGCATTCTCTGTGACAGCCACCCATTAACAATAAGGCGAAAATGGGCTGGTCCAAAAATAAGTAGAGTAATGAATAAATACTTAGACAAAAAGATCAATATATAAAATTAGAAACGTATTTCAAGAGTTTTGGGAAATATGTCAAATATTCATAAGGTTTACTATGCTAGCGTACAACCACAAGTCACTAATCTCCGTTATGCAGTGACTATTACTGACTAGTATACCATCCACTTTTCCTTAAACAATCCACCTAGAGGTCATGACCTGCTGTTACAAACTCTAAGTTTCTGTTTAATGTGAGGAACTTGAATATAAAAGAAATCCACCATTCTCCTGGCAGAAGAAATATAAGATAATTAGGATTGTCAACTTTTGTTTAAATTGATAGAAACTGACGTTCTGACGATCTGTGTAGTTGATCGTCAGTGGCTATCCAATTCAACAAAAATGGTATTAGAGAAGATTACTCCAAGATTGTCAACTGTAATAAAGCAAAAGGATTCTCTTCATCAACATTATATTGACATTTTTTCTTTGCCTTTTTCGGTTGGGGCGAGATTTGGGAGAAAAAATAGATAAAGGCGAGACACACAAATGTAAAGAATTCATGAAAGGGGTGAAAGGGACCCAAAAAGGTCCAGACCCACTGGGCCAGATATTCTAAGAATGGATCAGAACTTATGTCGACGACTGTGCGACTTCGGTGAGAGATCGTGGATGATGGATGACTGATATAGAGCTCCCAGACCCGGATGACTGGATTCTCGCGATCCAGCCACATTCTTCTTCTAGATAGAGGCAATCCATCGATCAATCCGAGAGGGGAGGTGGGAAGGGGAGGGGTAGTGGGAGGTGGAGGGAGGGAGGAGGGAGATGGGAGGTGAGCTGAGGGAGGGGATGGGACGTGGGGGGAGGGAGATAGGAGGTGGGTGGTGGGGGAGGGAGGTGGGGGAGGGAGATGGGAGGTGGGAGGTGGGGGAGGGAGGTGGGGGAGGGAGGAGGGAGGTGGGCGGGGGGGAGGGAGGTGGGGGAGGGAGATAGAAGGTGGGAGGTGGGGAGGGAGGTGGGAGGTGGGAGGTGGGGGAGGGAGATGGGAGGGGGTGGAAGGTGGGGGAGGGAGGTGGGGGAGGGAGATGGGAGGTGGGAGGTGGGGGAGGGAGATAGAAGGTGGGGAGATAGGAAGTGAGCTGAGGGAGGGGAGGGGAGGTGGGGAGGGGAGGTGGGAGCGGAGGGGAGGGAGATAGAAGGTGGGAGGTGGGGAGGGAGATAGGAAATGAGCTGAGGGAGGGGAGGGGAGGTGGTGGAGGGGATGGGAGGTGGGGAGGGAGATAGGTGAGGTGAGGGAGGGTGTGGGAAGTGGGGGGAGGGAGATGGAAGGGGAAGAGAAGAGAAGTGAGGGGAGGGGGGAGGGGGGAGGGGAGGGGAAGTGGGTGAGTGGAGATGGGAGGGAAAGAGAGGAGGATGAGGACGGGGAGAGGGAGAGAGAGTGGGAAGGGGGATTAGGAAGGAATATGAGAAGAGGAGTAGGAGGGAAGAGGAGTGGGAATGGGGAGGATTAGTGGGAGGGGGGAAGAAGTAAAGAGGTGGAGGAAGAGAGAGGGAGAAAGGAGTTGGGGGGAGGAGTGGGACACACGCCGAGAGAACTCATAGCCGCACCCACCCTTCTTCATAGTGGAAGGGATTTCCCCCAGAATAGACATAAACGTGGCGACTAAACCAATAGAGTGGTTGACAAATGGAATAGACATAGTAACCATGTAGCGAGCGCTGATGATAGGAGGTCATGGACATGGAACTACCTAGTGTAGGCCTTATGGTCTCTTGCAGCCTCTTCCATTCTTATGTTCTTATGACTACAACATTTGTTTTGGAAAACAAAATAAAACAAAAAATAAAATAAAATAAAATAAAATAAAATAAAAAAGATTAAAAATTAAGCGGAGCACTCATTCCTTTGTCCCTATGGGCACTTTATCCTGATTGCCACCATGTGATTTTATTAAGCCAAAAAAGGGGGGTTTGGGGGTTTTGAAGGTAACCCTCATGTAACTCTACGGGGTTCGTCCGGACAGAAGAAATTAATCTAGTTGTTTCTAAGTCTAGGCGCAGAGACGCAGCCGACACAGGCGACGCAGTCGACACAGGCGACACAGGCGACGCAGTCGACACAGGTGACACAGTCGACACAGTCGACACAGGCGACGCAGTCGACACAGGCGACGCAGTCGACACAGGCGACGCAGTCGACGCAGGCGACGCAGTCGACACAGGCGACGCAGTCGACACAGGCGACGCAGGCGACACAGTCGACACAGGCGACGCAGTCGACACAGGCGACGCAGTCGACACAGGCGACGCAGTCGACACAGGCGACGCAGCACAGGCTTCCCGTTGCTGAACTGAAGTATAGTTTGAATTCTCTCTCACTTGAAATACTGTGTCACCTGCGTCTCAATTTGCGCTTAGGCCAACTCCTGCATTTCTAGACCTCCCTAAATTACTAAAAAGTATGACGTCTAAAAAGGGGTAGAGTAGTAGGCAACCGTATTCAAGGAATCTTCCATTGTTGTTGGTAACCACAACGTACATCAGCGCATGCGCAGAGCACTCCCTACCCCTCCCCCTCTTCCCCTCCCCCTCTTCCCCCTCCCCATTCTTCCCCCTCCCCCTCTTCCCCCTCCCCCTCTTCCCCCTCCCCTCTTCCCCCTCCATCACCATCATCGTTATCACTTATCAATGCCATTATCATTTTACTAAAACTTATTTATTATTCATATTAATCGCAGTTATATTTCCTCTTTTTCTATCATAACTTTCCCGAGCTTGCAAAATAAAATAAACAAGTAAATGAATAAACAAATAAAAACCACACAATAATAATATCATTTAAGACAAATTGATAGAAAATAATTATAAAAATAAGATAAAACAAAAAAATATACAATAAAAATAAGATAGACCGGAAACAATACAAAACACACTAAGATGGCTCACGCGTCGATTTCCTCGTCAGTCAGAATGTGAATAAACTAGCCCGGATCCTCCGAAGATAGCGGTCGAGTGTCCTAACCATTACGCCACCACATTTCCCTGACTAATCTACGACATTCTCTCTCTCTCTCTCTCTCTCTCTCTCTCTCTCTCCCTCCCTCCTTCCTTCCCTTTCCCTCCTTCCTTCCCTTTCCCTCCTTCCTTCCCTCTCCCTCCTTCCTTCCCTCTCCCTCCTTCCTTCCCTCTCCCTCCTTCCTTCCCTCTCCCGCCTTCCTTCCCTCTCCCTCCTTCCTTACCTCTCCCTCCTTCCTTCCCTCTCCCTCCTTCCTTACCTCTCCCTCCTTCCTTACCTCTCCCTCCTTCCTTCCCTCTCCCTCCTTCCTTCACTCTCCCTCCCTCTACCTCTCCCTCTCCTTCTATCTCCCTCTCCCTCTCCTTCTATCTCCCTCTCCCTCCCTCTCTCTCTCTCTCCCTCTCTCTTTCTCTCTCTCTCCCTCCCTCTTCCTCCCTCTCTTTTTTCTTTCTATCTCTCTCTCCCTCTCTCTCTCTCCCTCTTCCTCCCTCTCTCTCTTTTTTCTTTCTATCTCTCTCTCCCTCTCTCTCTCTCTCTCTCTCTCTCTCTCTCTCTCTCTCCTTCCCCCCCTCTCTCTCTCTCTCTCTCTCTCTCTCTCTCTCTCTCTCTCTCTCTCTCTCTCTCTCTCTCTCTCTCTCTCTCTCTCTCCCTCCCTCTCTCTCTCTTCTGGCTAAAAGCTTACATTCATCTGGAGACTCATCACTGTAATAAACGTGTTTAGACTAGACTAACCTAATCTAACCTAACCTACAAATGCCTAGATTAACCTAGACCAGCTTAGATCAACCTGGGCCAATTTAGATCAACCTAGACCAACTTAGATCAATGTAGACCAGTCTACGCAACCCTAGGAAATTCTAGACTAACCCAAACAGAGGTCAATCTGGTCCAATCTAGAACACGTAGACCATCTAGATTAACCTACTAGGCCAACTTTCCCCAGACTAAATAAACTTGACCTTCAAAGGATTAAATCTTATTAAAACATCCCAGTATAATGTCACTTAGGTCCTGTTCACACTAGTGGTTTAAACCGCGCGGAAACAAGGGGCGGTACCGCATAATCAAGGGAAAAATGCGCGGTTGTATGTGAATGCAAACCTTGGCGGTTGAAACCGCTTCTGTGAACAGGGCTTTAGATTCTTTAGATTCAGAAAGAAAAAAAAAATCTCGAAAAGTTTGACACAGATGTGGCAACGTCGCACGCATCAAGAGCCGCTACTAATTGACGCCAAATGGCTGCTAACCATGCCGAGTGCCCACACACGCACTATCACATTCCTCAATTAACTCCTACAGGAACCGAGTTTGACCCAGAGTGGAATTGACTGGCGTTGCAAAAAAAAAACATGTGTGTGTGTATATATATATATATATATATATATATATATATGTATATATATATATATATATATAAGCATATACACACACACACACACATACATATATGATTGACAATCACAGCCATTCCAACACACCGACAACTTTACATGGAGCCCTTCTTACCATACATACATACCATTCCATACATACATACCATACATACATGCCATACATACATACAACCATACCAAGCCGGATCAAACCACTGTGGTGAGGTACTGGGGCTGTATCGTCTCTCAGGAGATAACTCGGTCCTGTATTGGACCATTACGTTTGAACAATACCCTCCGGCGATAGTTCAAGAAATGTATTGAGACGAGCGGTTCAGACCGTCGCTACTTGCGGCGGAGGTCGAGGTGACCGCAGTTCGAGCCCTGCCACGGGCGAGTTGGACCAAGGGCATGGTTTATTAATTTCACGCAACAAAGTCATCTGTAAGGGGTACAGTCTTAGCCTCCTAATAGGAGGGGAGGCTAATTCGTGACGTTTCGAATTTCCGGACCTTCCTCTACCTTTAAGGATCCTTCTGGACCTTCCTCGACCTTTCCGGATCCTTCTGGACCTTCCTCGACCTTTCCGGATCCTTCTGGACCTTCCTCGACCTTTCCGGATCCTTCTGGACCTTCCTCGAACTTTCCGGATCCTTCCCGGACCTTCCTCGACCTTTTGGATCCTTCTGGACCTTCCTCGACCTCTCCGGATCCTTCTGCACCTTCCTCGACCTTTCCGGATCCTTCTGGACCTTCCTTGACCTTTTCGGGTCCTTCCCGGACCTTCCTCGACCTCTCCGGATCCTTCTGGACCTTCCTCGACCTTTCCGGATCCTTCTGGACCTTCCTCGACCTTTCCGGATCCTTCTGGACTTTCCTCGACCTTTAGGATACTTTTGGACCTTCCTCGACCTCTCCGGATCCTTCTGGACCTTCCTTGACCTTTCCGGGTCCTTCCCGGACCTTCCTCGACCTCTCCGGATCCTTCTGGACCTTCCTCGACCTTTCCGGATCCTTCTGGACCTTCCTCGACCTTTCCGGATCCTTCTGGACTTTCCTCGACCTTTCTGGACTCCTCCAGACCTTCCGGACCTTCTCAGACTCTTTCGACCTTTCCGGATATTTCTGGACCTTTTCGGGTCTTAACAGATCTTTCAGAATCTTTCCGGCGCTCCTTTGTCCGACTTGACCTCGGACAATTCGCCCAAGTGACCGACCAGTGGACGGGTGCAGGAGGGAGGGAGGGAGGAAGAGAGGGAGGGAGGAAGAGAGGGAGGGAGGAAGAGAGGGAGGGAGGAAGAGAGGGAGGGAGGAAGAGAGGGAGGGAGGGAGGGAGGGAGGAAGAGAGGAAGAGAGAGACAGAGACAAAGAAATAGAGATATAGGTACACAGATAAATATATATATATATATATATATATATATATATAGAGAGAGAGAGAGAGAGAGAGAGAGAGAGAGGAGAGAGAGAGAGAGAGAGAGAGAGAGAGAGAGAGAGAGAGAGAGAGAGAGAGAGAGAGAGAGAGAGAGAGAGAGGGGGGGGGGAGTGAGGGGTATTTATTTATCATTATTATATATATATATTATAGATATATATATAATATATATATATATATTTTTTTTTTTTTTCATCCGGCCTTGATATGGACCAAAAGGTCTCCTGTCAGCATGCACTGCCTTTGTAATCCTTTGTAATCCTTTGAGGAGAGAGAGAGAGAGAGAGAGAGAGAGAATTTTCTCTTTATCCATTTTCTTCCTGTGTTATGATGACGATTTCTCCTCTTCCTCTTCCTCCTCCACCTCCTCTTCCTTTTCCTTTTTTTTTTGTCCCCTTTGTCCTCTATGCTTCCTCATGTTTCTTTTTTTCTATTTTTGTAAGTACATTCATTCATTCAATTTCTCTGTCCTCTTTAGCTTCGTTTGGATTCCTCGTTTTCACTCCTCTCTCTCTCTCTCTCTCTCTCTCTCTCTCTCTCTCTCTCTCTCTCTCTCTCTCTCTCTCTCTCTCTCACTCTCTCTCTCTCTCTCTCTCTCTCTCTCTCTCTCTCTCTCTCTCTCTCTCTCTCTCTCTCTCTCTCTCTCTCTCTCTCTCTCTCTCTCTCTCTCTCTCTCTCTCTCTCTCTCTCTCTCTCTCTCTCTCTCTCTTTCTCTACCTCCACCTTTCTCTCCCTGCCTCTTTCCCTTCCTCTCTCTTCCCCTC
>NC_134781.1:21131813-21136813 GCF_046742065.1 Oratosquilla oratoria | reverse complement strand
ATAAAAGAAGGAGACAGGAAAGAGACAGGAGAGAGAGAAGAGAGAGAAATGAGAGCGGGAGAGAGACAGGATAGAGACAGTAGATATGAGAGAGAGAGAGAGAGAGAGAAACTCCCTTGATGCCATTTCCAGGAATCCCAGGAGCCGCCAAGGCCATCTAGATCGTCAAATCCTTCCGGGAGGTCGACCCTTGCCACCTTTTTTATGGATTGAAGTGCTACATCAGCTATCTTCCAGTCACGGTGTACCCTGCTGCGTTTGAAAAGAAATGTATTGGAAATGCAAACTGTGCGGCATTCCTGTGTCGTGCATGGTCCCTTGCATGGATGTTAGCTATGTTCCATTATTCATGCACGCATACGTTTCGCCCGCAACGCAAATGTATAAAGCTTAAAACGTTTAAACGTATGACCAAAGCGACACGATAGGAGAATTGCCACGCCAAGCCCAGATATGTGTCTGTGCCGCCTCGTACATGTGTACGTACACACACACACACACACACACACACACACACACACATAAAATAAATGTATATTTACATATTTATGTACACACACAAAGGCACAGGCGCAGGCATTGGTGCACGCACAAACACATGCACACACACACACCCTAGCTCTGGTGGGCAAAGTGTTGGGTGTGTATGTAAAGGTTATAGTATTACCCATAGATCGGGTCATATCTGAACTCTGAGTTTTCATCCGGGAGGGTAATAACTGTCGATCATATGCCAGCACACGATCCAAGACCATGGCGAAACACACACACACACACACACACACACACACACACAGAGAGAGAGAGAGAGAGAGAGAGAGAGAGAGAGAGAGAGAGAGACGCATGCACGCACGCAATTTATTATATATATATATATTATATATAAGAACATAAGAATGAAGGAGACTGCAAGAGACCATACGGCCTACACTATGCAGCTCCGTATCTATCACCACCTGTCATCCCATCACCATCCTGTCACATATATATGTATATATATATATATATATATATATATATATATACATATTATACATATATTATATATATATATATATATATTATATATATATATATATACATATATTATATATATATATACATATTATACATATATATATATATATATACATATTATACATACATATATATACATATATTATATATATATATATACACATATTATACATATATATATATATATATATATATATACATATTATACATATATTATATATATATATATATATACATATATATAATGTAATATCATGCTTCAAAGTTCGACGCCAACATTGTAGTATTTCTATCAGCTACCAGATGACACCTCATTCGCTGTTGGTTTACTGCCCCTCAGACATGACAGACAATTAGCATTATACCGAAACACATCCCAAAAAACTGAAACAAAAATCGCCTGTGGCACAAGTCATCAGATACCACAAGACAGTTGATGTAGCTTCCGACTCTTGAAGAAGAGGAAGAAGAACAAGAAGAACAAGAAGAAAAAAAGAAGAAAAGGAAGAATATGATTTATTTTGTCGAGTCAGTGATGTATATTCCTATGAAGCGTTTGTCTTACGGTTAGGTAATGTTCTTGAACAGTTTGGAAAATTCAGACAAAGAATTTTATTTTTGAACCATGGGAAACTCTGGGCGGGTCAGTACTTTTGTTCGAGACTGTACATCTTCGAGTTGGTATTCGTTTCATTTGATTAAGGTTGCCATCAACCTGTTCAACTGCAATAAGAGTATAGTATCCCTTTTGGTAAGGAAGGTTTGAACAATCAGTCTTGGAATTTAAATTAACTCAATTATGTGAAAACTGTCTTTTGTAAAAAGTGATTGTTTTACTTCTCTTCCTCCTCAACCTTCTCTTTCTCCTTCTCCTTCTCCTTCTCCTTCTCCTCCTTCTCCTCCTCCTCCTCCTCCTCCTTCTCCTCCTTCTCCTCCTCCTCCTCCTCCTCCTCCTTCTCCTCCTCTTTCTATTACTTCTTTCAGCACGTGAGCCTAAGCGAAAATTGAGACGCAGGCGACACAGGCGACACAGGCGACGCTGGCGACACAGGCGACGCAGCACAGAGCAAAAGCAGACATCTTTTTGCTGAACCCAAGTACAATTTGAACTTCTCTCTTATTCGGAATGCTTCTAGATGTACTACATCAGTATTACAAGTGAGAGAGAAGTTTAAAATGTACTTCAACACAGCAACAGGAAGTCTGCCTTTTCTCTATGCTGCGTCGCCTGTGTCGCCTGCGTCTCATTTCGCGCTTAGGCTGACCTGAAAAAAAGCCACACACTAACACAACAGGACAGAGTCCAAAGGACCGTTGCCACACTTTGAGGCTGCGGGTTTCTCGTCAGAAAAGTCGAGGCAACAGTTGTCGAGTCATAGAAAACGGAGTGTGTAATACTTGCTATAGTTTTATCCCAGGGATCCGGGAGGGAAAGAAGAGATACTCGTTCCTCCAAACGTACCTGGAAAAGAGAAAGAAAATGGCGTCAGAACAATTAAAAGAAAGATGAATCTGGAACAAATGCATATCTAAAGCCACTTCACAATGGGCAGATATACGTCAATTTCTGTAATTTCGTCTGAGAAGAAACTACCTCTGTTACAACATTTTTGATTTTCGAGTGTCAAAATGTCAAAATATTTTTGCTTCTTATATTGGGAACGTGAATGCCGAATTAAGAGATGCAAAGACAATAGGAATAACGGACACTTTGTTGACGTGTTATTAGGAATGTCTAGAACAGTGGTTCCCAAACGGTGTGCCGCGGCATCAGAAGGTGCCGTGAGATCAACCGAGGATGCCGCCAAAATTCAGGTCAAAAATAATTCTCGTATTGCCGACTCTGTCATCCATTTTTTGTTCATTAAAGCAGCATCAGTGTAAAGATGAGTATTTTCATATTATCCATGGACAAAAATTTTGTTACGGTGATGTTGAATCAACAAAATACTGACAAACTAGAATTTAGATTTTCTGATACGGGTGCTGGGGACTTCTGAAAGGCAGAGGCCTCAAGGGCTTAAACGCGAACTTACAAAACCCTCAATCTCTTACCAATTACCCTCCCCCTCCCTCTCTCTCTTTCTCTCCCCCTCTCTATCTTTCCACCCTCTCTCTCTCCCATTCCTCTCTCCGTCTCTCTCTCCCTCTCTCCCCCCTCCCTCTCTCCGTCTCTCCCTCTCCCTCTCTCTCCTCTCCCTCTCTCCGTCTCTCCCTCTCCCTCCCTCTCTCTCCCCTCCCTCTCTCCCTCTCCCTCTCTCTCCCCTCTCTCCGTCTCTCCTTCTCTCTCTCCTCCCTCCCTCTCTCTCCCCTCCCTCTCTCCGTCTCTCCCTCCCTCTCTCTCCCCTCCCTCCCTCCCTCTCTCTCCCCTCCCTCCCTCTCTCTCCCGTCTCTCTCTCTCTCTCTCTCTCTCTCTCTCTCTCTCTCTCTCTCTCTCTCTCTCTCTCTCTCTCTCTCTCTCTCTCTCTCCAGTCTCTTTAATGAGCAAAACACTTAGACCGGATTATGACCTCTGAATCCGGACGCTTCAGGTGAGGTGATGAATTGCTCTTCGGGGGAGTCTGCTGGTCATCAGCAATAACGAGACCCGATCCATTTATCACTCGGGTGTGAACTCTCCCCCCTTCCCCCTACCCCCTCCCCCTCTCCCTGTCCCTCTCCCTCCCCTTCCCCCTCTCCCTCCCCCTCCCCCTCTTCCTCCCCCTCCCCTCTCCCTCCCCCTCCCCCTCTCCCTTCCCCTCTCCCCCCTTCCCCTTCCCCTCCCCCTCTCCATCCCCCTTCCCCTCCCCTCCTCCTTCCCCCTCCACCTCCCCCTCCCCCTCCTCCTTCCTCCTCCACCTCCCCTTCCCCCCCCAACGCCTCCTTTCAGGAAAATAAAATCACCTGAAGATGACCTCTGACCTTCCAGTACCTTACTCCTCACTGTGGCCCCAAGGTAGCTCTATTAAGAACATAAGAATGAGGGAGACTGCAAAAGACCATAAGGCTTACACTAGGCAGTTCATTCAAACAAAAATAAAAGGCAGAAGAGAAGGGAGAAGAAAAACAAGAGGAAGAAGAACAAGAAGAGGAAGAAGAACAAGGAGGGAAAAGAACAAAATGAAGAACAAAAAAAAGAAAAAAGGAAGAAAAGGAAGAAGAAATGTAAGAAGAGAAGAAGAAGAAAAAGAAGAAGAAAAGGAAGAAGAAGAAAAGGAAGAAGAAAAGAAGAAAAAGAAGAAAAAGAAGAAGAAAAGAAGAAAAACAAGAAGAAAAGGAAGAAGAAAAGGAAGAAGAAAAGGAAGAAGAAAAGGAAGAAGAAAAGAAGAAGAAAAGGAAGAAAAAGAAGAAGAAAAGAGGAAAAACAACTCAGAGAGTAATTGAAGAAAATCTTTTTGTTCATGACATTCCCAAAATCTCCTGAAACCGCAGTTCGTGATGAGGATGACATGGAGGCACAGAAACTCACATCCTCCATGGAGGTTCATATGGAGTATGCCTCCTCCATAGAGGGAGGGGGAAAGGAAGGAACGATGGGGAAAGGAGGGAGGGAGGGGGAAAGGAGGGAGGGAGGGGGAAAGGAGGAAAAGAGGGAGGGAGAGAGGGGGAACGGGGAGAGAGGGGAGAAAGGAGGAGAGAGGGGAGAGAGGAGGAGAGAGGGGAGAGAGGGAAAGAGGGGGAAGAGGGGAGAGGGGGGGAGAAGGAGGAGAGAGGGAGAGGGGGAGAATGGGGGAGAGGGGGTGAAAGGGGGAGAATGGGGAGAGGGGAGAAAGGGGGAGAGTGCAGGGGGAGAGTGCGGGGAGAGAGAGGGAGAGAGGGGGGAGGGAGAGAGGGGGAGAGAGAGGGAGAGAGGGAGAGAGGGGGAGGGAGAGAGGGGGAGAGAGGGGGAGAGAGAGGGAGAGAGGGGGAGAGAGAGGGAGAGAGGGGGAGAAGGGGATAGAGAGGGGGAGAGGGGAAGAGAGAGGGAGAGAGAGGAGGAGAGAGAGAGAGAGAGAGAGAGAGAG
>NC_134781.1:21116813-21119313 GCF_046742065.1 Oratosquilla oratoria | reverse complement strand
ATAATATCTGTATCGCTGCGCTGCGAGTTGTTATTCCAACTTTCGTGGGCAGGGAGTTTTGTGTGTGTGTGTGTGTGTGTGTGTGTGTGTGTGTGTGTGTGTGTGTGTGTGTGTGTGTGTGTGTGTGTGTGTGTGTGTGTGTGTGTGTGTGTGTGTGTGTGTGTGTGTGTGTGTGTGTGCGTGCGTGTAAGGCCACAGCATTACCCATAGATCGGCCATATATAAGCTCTGAGCTCTCTTCCGGGAGGGCAATAGCTGCCGATCACAAGCCCAACACGTGATCCAAGACCATGGTGAATCACACACACATATATGTATATATAAGCATACACGGCCGTATGTGTATGGGTGCGAGCGAGCGTGCGTTTGCATTTGCGTGTGAGTGTGTGTGTGTGTGTGTGTGTGTGTGTGTGTGTGTGTGTGTGTGTGTGTGTGTGTGTGTGTGTGTGTGTGTGTGTGTGTGTGTGTGTGTGTGTGTGTGTGTGTGTGTGTGTGTGTGTGTGTGTGTGTGTGTGTGTGTGTGTGTGTGTGTGTGTGTGTGTGTGTGTGTGTGTGTGTGTGTGTGTTAGCGCATGCATGGAAGCACAAGCGTGCTTGCAGAAGTGCTTGCGTGCGTGTACACGCTCTCCTAGGTGCTATAATAGCCTACTACAAAAATAACAAAATAACACTGACGACGAAGACAACAATGGCTTTTATAGTCTAACGCGCGCCATCAAGAAGAGAGAGGGTGTGGATGAGGAGGAGGAGGAGGAGGGGGAGGAGGAGGAGGAAGAGGAGGGGGAGGAGGAGGAGGAAGAGGGGAGGAGGAGGGGGAGGAGGAGGAGGAGGAGGAGGAGGAGGGGAGGAGGAGGAAGAGGAGGGGGAGGAAGAGGAGGGGGAAGGGGAGGAGGGGAGAAGGAGAAGTAGGAGGAGGAAGAGGAAGGAGAGGAGGAGAAGGAGGAGAAAGAAGAGGAGGAAGAAGAGGAAGAGGAGAAAGAGAAAGAGGAGGAGAAAGAGGAAGATGTGGAGGAAGAAGAGAAATAAGGAGGAAGAAGAGAAATAAGGAGGAAGAAGAGAAATAAGGAAGAGGAGGAAGAAGAGGAGAAAGAGAAAGAGGAGAAAGAGGAGAGAGTAGGAAAAAGAGAAAGAGGAGGAAGAGGAGGAGGAAGAGGAGTAAGAGATGTAAGAGGAGAAAGAGAATGAGGGGGAGGAGAATGAGGAGGAGGAGGAGGAAGAGGAGGAGGAAGAGGAGGAGAAAGAAGAAGAGGAGGAAGAGGAGTAAGAGAAGTAAGAAGAGAAAGAGAATGAGGTTGGAGGAGGAGGAGGAGGAGGAGGAGGAGGAGGAGGAGGAGGAGGAGGAGGAGGAGGAGGAGGGGGAGGAGGAGGAGGAGGAGGAGGGGGAGGAGGAAGGGGAGGAGGAGGAGACGGCGGCTGCTGCTGCTTCAGGACTTGAAATCCGTCCAATCAGAGCAAAGGTTTCGTTATGGATCCTGTGTTATTTGGGGGGATCCTGGAATGTATGGCATTACACGGCACACTTATCACGACGTCACGGCGCACTTACACGACGTCACGGCGCACTAACACGACGTCACGGCGCACTTACACGACGTCACGGCGCACTTACACGACGTCACAGCGCACTAACACGACGTCACGACGTACTTATAACGTTATTGTTATCGTCATCACTGTGGGTGCATTTGTTGGCTGATGTTCCTGTTGCTGTTGTATTTGCTGTTGTATTTGTTGTTGTATTTGCTGTTGTATTTGTTGTTGTATTTGCTGTTGTATTTGATGCTGTTGTTGTTGTTTTATTTGTTGTTGTTTATGTTGTATTTGCTGTTGTATTTGTTGTTATTAATGTTATTGTATTTGTTGTTGTTGCATTTGCTGTTGCATTTGTTGCTGCTGTTGTTGTTTTCACTGCTGTTGATGGCCCTGTTGTTGTTTATCAATATCGTCCCTATTAAACCTTTTATTGCAACAATGTCAGGAACACAGTTCGCAAAATATCTCCCCATGGGAGTCTCCGCTGCCTGTTTTATGCTGCCCATACTCTCTTGGGACTTGAGCGACGTCCCTACGGACCAGAGCTACGTAGCTTATCACTTTTAACTTCTGCCATCCCTCCTTTCTGTTACTCAACTTAAATATCTCTTTTCCAAAGGATAGAAGCGCTGGTTTCGGCTGATAAAAATATATTGAGTAAAACAGTACAGAGAACCTTTTTGGAATGAGGCGGATTGAGACGGATTGAGGGTAAGAGAAGCTGAGTGTAGATGAGTGAGGATGACTGTAGGGGAGTGAGGGTGAGTGAAGGAGAGTGAGGGAGTGTGAGGATGAGTGAGGATGAGTGAGGATGAGTGAGAGGATAAGTGAGTGTGTGTTAGGGTGTGTGGCAGTGAGTGAAGGTGAGAGAGAGCGTGAGAGGGTGAATGAGGGTGAGTGAGGGTGAGTGAATGAGAGTAAGAGCGAAGATGAGTGAGGGTGAGTGAGGGTGAATGAGGGTGAATGA
>NC_134781.1:21106813-21111813 GCF_046742065.1 Oratosquilla oratoria | reverse complement strand
GAGAGGGAGGAAGAGGGGGAGGGAGAGGGAGGAAGAGGGGGAGGGAGAGGGGGAGGAAGAGGGGGAGGGAGAGGGGGAGGAAGAAAGAGAGAGAGAGAGAGTGAGAGAGAGAGAGAGAGAGAGAGAGAGAGAGAGAGAGAGAGAGAGAGAGAGAGAGAGAGAGAGAGAGAGAGAGAGAGAGAGAGAGAGAGAGAGTGTGTGTGTGTGTGTGTGTGTGTGTGTGTGTGTGTGTGTGTGTGTGTGTGTGTGTGTGTGTGTGTGTGTGTGTGTGTGTGTGTGTGTGTGGTGTGTGTGTGCGCGCGCGCGTGTGTGTGTGTGTGTGTGTGTGTGTGTGTGTGTGTGTGTGTGTGTGTGTGTGTGTGTGTGTGTGTGTGTGTGTGTGTGTGTGTGTATGTGTGTGTGTACATACCTCATTCACCTTCAGCTGGATAAAAATGTCTGGCGTCCATTTGGACAAAACTTTTTTTTTTTTTTTCTAAATGTCGAAAAAAATGTGGTGATGATGTCATCATTTGGTCTCGTATTTTTACGACACTTAACTATCTGTCGTCAGACGATTTTATTCAGGTGGGGCAAGCTTCCTTTCATGTACACATACACACATATACATATATATACATATGCACGCATATGCGCACATACGTACACACATATCCGCACACACATATGCACACGCACGCAAACGTACACACACACACATGCACGTACATGCGCACACATATATACGCTTACGTATACACACATCTGTGCGCCAACATGTGCACAAATGTACACGCACACAAACGTACACACACATGTACACGTACATACACATGCAGATATACACACTCAAGCACACGTGCACACAAAAATAAACATTCATGCACACGTGTACATGTACACACATAATTATGTGCAAGTACACACATATACACGCGTACACACACATGCACACTACACACTAATGCACACACACACACACACACACACACACACACACACACACACACACACACACACACACACACACACACACACACACACACGTAGACACACGTACACACACAAGCACTCACAACGTAGCCATTGACTGCCTGTCGCCCAAGGATGGGCGGTTGGATGGGCGGTTGTGTGGGCGGTTGGGCGGGCGGTTTGGCGGGCGGATGGGCGGATGGGTGTGTGGGTGGTTGCCTTTGCCCAAAGAATCCTGAGAACTGAGGCCCTTGTGTTGCATTGTGCTGTATCCGGTTGTATCCTGCTGTATCCTACTGTTATTGTAACCTCAAAGAAAATCTCGTTTGAGAGGCTTATGTTCCTATGTACTTGTACGTTGTCATTTTGATTGATGCTCATTATACTCTCTCTCTCTCTCTCTCTCTCTCTCTCTCTCTCTCTCTCTCTCTCTCTCTCTCTCTCTCTCTCTCTTTCTCTCTCTCTCTCACTCTCTCTCTCTCTCTCTCTCCCTTCTCTTCTCTTTCTTCTCTCTCTCTCTCTCACTTCACCCTTCTCTCTGTCTCTCTCTCTTCTCTCTCTCTCTCTCTCTATCTCTCTCTCTCTATCTCTTGCTATCTCTCTATCTCTTGCTGTCTCTCTTCTCTCTGTCTCTCTCTTCTCTGTCTCTCTCTTCTCTCTCTCTCTCACTCTCTCTTCTCTCTTCTCCCTCGTGAGGAGATTCCACCTCCGTAGTGTGATCCAATCTGTGGTAAATCAGGTTTCGACGATTTTTTTCACCATTTTTTCCCACGTAGTGTAATATCATTTACGTTTGCCAATAACTTCCACGTCTCCCTCTAATCATTTTGATACGTTTCTTCTGGTGACAAATTTTCTATTATCAAACAAATACCACACTCCTGTTCCTTCCATTGCTCTTGTAATGTTTTCAATCCAAATTTTATGGTATAATGATTGCCTTTCTTTATATTTACCCATTTCGAATAAATGACATTTTTTTTTTCATTTTTCACTTTTAATTTTCTATTTCCTATCTGGGTTTTCCTGTAACGATTTGCAATAATTCTTTTTAATAAATTGTGACTTTTTTCTTCTATGAATCATGTCGTTAGGGTAAACCATGAACCCTGTGGCACACCACTAATTACCTTCTCCCAATGTAACATCCTATCCTTCAAAACCTTCCTCAATAATATGTTCTTCAGAAGTTAATATGTTCTTCATGAAGTTATGTTCTTCATGAAGTTGATATGTTCTTCATGAAGTTAATATGTTCTTCATAAAGTTGATATGCTCTTCATGAAAGTTAATGTGTTCTTCATGAAGTTAATATGTTCTTCATGAAGTTAATATTTTCTTCATGAGTTAATATGTTCTTCATAAGTTAATATGCTCTTCATGAAGTTAACATGTTCTTCATAAAGTTAATATGCTCTTCATGAAAGTTAATATGTTTTTCATGAAGTTAATATGTTCATTAAAATAATATGTTCTTCATGAAGTTAATATGTTCTTCATTAAGTTAATATGTTCTTTATGAAGCCCCTTATGAATTCCAATAAACCCCTTTTGGGTCATTTATATTCAAATTCTCTTATTAATATTCTTATGAGATATCAAAACCGCCCTCGATAATATGTTCTTCATGAAGTTAATGTCCTTCATGAAGCCCTTTATAAGTTCCAACAAACCTCTTTTGAGTCATTTATATCCAAATTCTCTTATTAATATTTTTATGAGATATCTTATCAAAACCGCCCTCGATAATATGTTCTTCATGAAGTTAATGTTCTTCACGAAAGCCCTTACCCATTCGAACAAACACACTATGAGTCATCTATATTCAAATTTCCATATTAATCCTTTTGTGAGATAACTCATCAAAATCGCCCTCAACAATATGTTCTTCATGAACACGGAGATACCTTATCAAAAACTTACTTTAAATCCAGGTATACTTTCTCCTTAAATTGGAAAATCACATTTCTTTTTCAAATTTTGTTAATTTTTCACATTCATTCATTCCTGATTTTCTTGTAATTTTCCTTTGTCAGAACTGGACTTTCTCTCTCTCCACCTTTCATATGGCACTCTGGCTGTCTCACATCTTCTATTGAACCATTTTTTTCATATTTTCTCACATCTTCTATTGAACCATTTTTTCTATACTTTCTCTAATTTACTTTCTCTCTTTAGTCTTAGCATACATTTTCCCACCCCAAAGTTGTCCTACTTTTCTGCATTTATGTCATCAATCTGAATTCCATCCAACCTTGTTCAAAGATTTTTTTTTTTTTTTTTTGCCTACTCGAAGTTTCATCTTCCTTGTCTAGTGGAATCTAAGAACCCAGTGATCACTTTCCTATATAATACAAGTATTTCAGTGATTAAACATGTTTTCTTATTCAACATTAAATCAAGTCTAGATGGCGTCTAGTTTCCTACGTTTGTCGTTTCTTTGACTCATTGTGTCATTACATTAATAATTGCTATACTTAACATAATACTTAACACAATTCTGCACTTTCTCTTGCTGTGTGTGTGTATATGTGTGTGTGTGTGTGTGTGTGTGTGTGTGTGTGTGTGTGTGTGTGTGTGTGTGTGTGTGTGTGTGTGTGTGTGTGTGTGTGTGTGTGTGTGTGAGAGAGAGAGAGAGAGAGAGAGAGAGAGAGAGAGAGAGAGAGAGAGAGAGAGAGATTCACCAAGGTTTTGGATCACGTGTTGTATTCGTGATCGACAGCTATTTCCCTCCCAGAAGAGAGCTCAGAGTTCATATGCGATATATGGGTTATGCTGTGACCTTACACGCACACGCACATCCAACTCCCCGCCCACGAGAATTGGAGTAACGACTCGCAGTACAGCGATACTGAAATTATTTCAGCCCAGGGCGAGATTCTAATCCGGACCGCCATAATGGCGGCCGATAATGCTACCACTGCGCCATCAATTCGTGTGTGTGTGTGTATGTGTGTGTGTGTGTGTGTGTGTGTGTGTGTGTGTGTGTGTGTGTGTGTGTGTGTGTGTGTGTGTGTGTGTGCGCTTGCTTGCATGTGTACGCATGTGTGTACATAAACACACCGGTATGTATGTTAAGAATATGCACGCACATGTACATAATTACGTGCGAACATTAATCGCTCTCTGGTTTCAAGCCACGAAAGCAATTTTGTGCCTTACGGGTCCGTGACTTCTCATTTCCCCTCAGGAGGGGAGTTGAGGTACGAGTTCATTTCTCGCCAGGCTGCTCTTCGGGGGGGTCACTGCCGGATCCAGCCTTGCACGGGTCGCAAACCCACTAATTCCCCCTCTTTCCCAGGCCACTGATTAAATGGATATATGAATATATGGTTCAGTTACAGTATTGTGCCCACTATATGTATATATACAAACTATATTATATATACATACACACACACACACACACACACACACACACACACACACACACACACACACACACACACACACACACACGCCGGAGAAATTCACTAGTGACAGCGACATTAATCTGATAATTTTTTTGACAGTCGCATGCAGGCAATGTATATTGTCTTACCGATGGCTAAGCAGTAGGTTCGAGTCCTGCAAGCGACTGTAACAATAATTATCATATTATATATATACATATATATATATATATATATATATATATACATATATATATATATATATATATATATATATATACGATAATTTTTATGACAGTCGCATGCAGGATTCGAACCTACTGCTATCGGCCTCCCGTAAGATTACCTTCGCAGAGCCTTACACCACTACACCATCAGACATTGGGCTCGCAGATTAGTGATCTTTCCTACCCTCGGGAATCAGTTCGATTCCAGGTTTCAAGGCTTTTAAGTGTCTGATGGTGTAGTGGTCTAAGGTTCTGCGAAGGTAACCTTACGGGAGGCCGATAGCAGTAAGTTCGAATCCTGCATGCGACTGCCATAAAAATTATCGGATTGATGTCGCTGTTACTAGCGAATTTCTCTCATATATATATATATATATATATATATATATATATATATATATATATATACATATATATACATATACATATA
>NC_134781.1:21089313-21099313 GCF_046742065.1 Oratosquilla oratoria | reverse complement strand
CCCCTCTCCCCATTTCCCCGTCTCCCCATATCCCCGTCTCCCCATTTCCCCGTCTCCCCATTTCCCCCGTCTCCCCATTTCCCCCGTCTCCCCATTTCCCCGTCTCCCCATTTCCCCGTCTCCCCATTTCCCCGTCTCCCCATTTCCCCGTCTCCCCATTTCCCCGTCTCCCCATTTCCCCGTCTCCCCATTTCCCTGTCTCCCCATTCCCCTGTCTCCCTATTTTCCTCGTCTCCCCATTTCCCTGTCTCCTTGTCTCCCCATCTCCCCATCTACCATTCTCCCTGTCTCCCCGTCTCTCTGTCTTGCCATCTCCCCGTCTCCCCATCCTCCCCGTCTCCCCATCCTCCCCATTTCCCAACTCCCTATCTCCCCGTCTCCCTATTTCCCCTTAATCCCCGTCTCCCCCTCGTACATACATTGATGCACGCGCGCGCGCGCGCGCAAAGCGTCAAAGTTTTTGGATTTACATGACAATGTGGTTAGATTATCAGTTCATTGAGCAACCCGATCACATAAATGGCTAAAGACACAAAGAAACAAAACGAAGATAAAATAAATACAGAAAACCCAAGTACGAAAATGAATAAAAGAGGTGAAGATATGATATGAAAAAAGGGGCAAATCCTAAAAAGAAGATAGAAAAAGACAAGAAAAACTGAGAAAAGAAAAGGGAAAAAAAATGGCGAAATGACGAGTTCGTTGGAAGATCACGAAGTCGCTTCGGCCCCGAAGTTCGGTCAAGCGAGGCGGAGCGGCGGTCACTCACCAGCTGCGAGATGGAGTCTGCAGCGACAGAAAAGATGGTGGTCTTCTCAGAGAGCAAAAGAGAGAGAGAGAGAGAGATTGAGAGAGAGAGAGAGAGAGAGAGAGAGAGAGAGAGAGAGAGAGAGAGAGAGAGAGAGGGGGGGAGAGGGGGAGGGGGAGAGAGAGGTAGGGAGGGAGGGGGAGAGAGAGGTAGGGAGGGAGGTAGGGAGGGAGGGAGGTAGGGAGGAAAGAGATAGAGAGAGACAGACAGAGACAGAGAGAGACACAGAGAGGGAGACAGAGAGAGACAGAGAGAGAGAGACACACACACACACAGACACACACACACACATAGACAGACACACACACAGAGCGAGAGAGATAGAGCGAGAAAGAGCGAGACAGAGAGAGCGAGACAGAGAGAGAGCGAGACAGAGAGAGCGGGAGAGAGAGAGAGCGGGAGAGAGAGAGAGCGGGAGAGAGAGCGAGACAGAGAGAGAGAGCGGGAGAGAGAGCGAGACAGAGAGAGAGAGAGAGAGAGAGAGAGAGAGAGAGAGAGAGAGAGAGAGAGGGAGACAGAGAGAGAGAGGGAGACAGAGAGAGACAGAGACAGAGAGAGAGAGAGAGACACAGAGAGAGAGAGAGCGAGAGAGCGAGAGAGAGAGAGCGAGACAGAGAGAGAGAGCGAGACAGAGAGAGAGAGCGAGACAGAGAGAGAGAGCGAGACAGAGAGCGAGACAGAGAGACAGAGAGCGAGACAAAGAGAGAGACAGAGAGAGAGAGCGAGACAGAGAGAGCGAGACAGAGAGAGCGAGAGAGACAGAGAGAGAGCGAGAGAGACAGAGAGAGAGAGAGAGCGGGAGAGAGAGAGAGAGAGAGAGAGAGAGAGAGAGCAGGAGAGAGAGAGAGCAGGAGAGAGAGAGAGAGAGAGAGAGAGAGAGAGAGAGAGAGAGAGAGAGAGAGAGAGAGAGAGAGAGAGAGAGAGAGAGAGAGAGAGAGAGAGAGAGAGAGAGAGAGAGAGAGAGAGAGAGAGAGAGAAAGTTGGAGCTGGAGCCGAAATGCTTTCATGAAAAGCGCTGGGCGCAATAATGCAGCATTAAGTGGGAGGAGCGAGGGCGGCCGTCCGTGGGTTGTGGTGCAATAAATGGTTAATTATTCGTTTCGCCCGGGACTCTCGGGTGTATTATATGATGGGACGCGAGTGGTCAATGTTTAATATTTAATTTGGCCGTCCATTCCCTTCTAGTATGTTCACATTTTTTGTTCGTATCTTTAGTGTTTGATTGATTGATCTATTTAGTGTGTTTCCCTAGTTGATATAATTCTGTTTATCAGGTATTCTTATTTCTTCGTATGTTCATATTTTCTTCATTTTGTATTTATGTTTCTATGTAATAATTATCTTTTTTTAATCATGCATTCGCTCATGTAATACATGGTGTAATACATTATCACAAAATACATAATGTGATACATAATCAACACTTCGTTCATTTTCCTATTAACTGACCAATTATATCATTCTTCTTATTATCCTATTTATTAATTTATTTCACAATTCTTTATTTCTCTGCTCGTTCGTAATTTTGATCATTTATTTCCTTATTCTGTTCCCGGTATTGTTATGGAACGACAGTCATGTCGCCGTGGATTCTCATTGCAAACCATTATTAATAAATTGGTCTGTCTTGTTGGAGGCTCTGTTGGTGCGGTTGCGGTGTGTGGAACACGGTTGTAACCGCCTCGGTGTCGTAGGTGCCGCAGAGATGAATAGAATCGCCTGACAAGGAAGGGATTAGACAAACCAGATCTAGATTTTATTTCCGATTTTTTTTTCTTTTTCATTTTTCATTATTTATCATTACATTATATATATATATTATATATATATATATATATATATATATATTATATATATATATATATATATATATATCATTATTAATTATTATTATTATTATTATTATTAGTTTTTTCTTTTTTTTTCTTTTTTTTTCTTTTTCTTTTGTCATCAGTCCTTGCAACACTGACATCAGTTTCTGAATCACGCCTCATACGATGATGGTTCCAACAATACAACTATCATGGTGACTGGAATGAACACTACAAAATGCACGGGCAGAAATGGTCTTCAATTTTGTGGGCGTCATTGTTGTTGCTGCAAGAAAATCGTCTAAAGACATTGTCGACGATCTGGACAATTCTTATTCATTTGTATATCTATTCATTTTGTTTTATTATCATTGTTAATTACTGTTATCATTATTATTACTTTTACCGTTATTACTATCTTTATTACTTAATTCATTTTCAATTATTATCATTGTTCATTATTGTTATTTTTATTTATTTTAATTATCATTATTATTACTATTTTCATTGTTGTTATTATTGTTATTGTTATTATTGTTATTGTTATTGTCATTTATGTTTATTTTATATATTTATACATACGGACATAAATGTGCGAATTTCGGAGATGAAGTTCCTTTAGACATCCAACCCATCCTCAAGATGGAAGAAAGTTTCCTTTAGCTGAATAAAATCGGCAGCCAAGGAATTACTTTAGCGTCACGCGTGACGTATATCGATGACGTCACGGGCCGAGTCGGTCTCGTCCGTGACCGAGCTTCCAACGGTAAATCTCTCTAAATCTCGCCGACAATAATAAGAAGCCAGGAGGCGGGCAATAAGCTAGCCCTCCTCCCGGGTGGAGAAATTCAATTATGAATCGAAACCACACACGCCCCTTTGGTCTTTTTTTTTTTTTTTTTTTTTTTTAGAAAGTGGGGGGAGTGGGGGGAATGATAGGTAGGTGGTGTGTGTGTGTGTGTGTGTGTGTGTGTGTGTGTGTGTGTGTGTGTGTGTGTGTGTGTGTGTGTGTGTGTGTGTGTGTGTGTGTGTGTGTGTGTACTGTATACACACACACACACATGCATATAGATAGAAACAAGGATGGAATTTGTATGCTTGTCAAGAATGAACACAATAGTATAACGAATGAAAAAAATAGTTAAAGAAATCATTGATTAAATGAATACATATATTTGTTTGTGTATATGAAAATAATATACACAGATGTGAAAGAGTAAATGAATAAATAGATAAGCAATCAAATGAATAGTCAATTAGATGGATAGATGAATAACAATTCAACAAATGAATAAATATATACCAATTAAATACAGATGCATAAGTAAATGAACAAATAAACTTATAATAAATAGATCAAGGCATAAATAAAACAAATAAAAATTACAAATAAATTAATTGATAAGTAATAGAGAAATGATAATTCAATTCATCAGTCAATTCATCGACGGTCTAAAGATCTTCAAACACAGGGCTTGGCGTTCAAAAGCAGAATTCTTTCCCCAAAGGTCCCTTCCTCGACTTTGAAACTATTGCAAATAACCTCCAATCCGTCTGAGTCAGTGTTGAGCTTTGCGCTCGACAACAGAATTCTTTCCCCAAAGGTCCCTTCTTCTACTTCGAAACCATTGTACTAAACACCCTATCCCAAGGCAACCCTTGGATTTAGTAGCAAAAATGAATTAAATGATAAAGAAAATAACATTTAATAAAATATAAACAATTTCATAAATCAAATGGATAAATGAAATCATCATGGAACGTAAATAATAACATAATAAACATAATAAAACATAATAAACCAGGTCAAAACATCACGAAGTGGGTGGGTTGGAGGTCAACCGAGGTCGGGGAAGGAACACGCAAAAAGTTAATAAAACTAAGTCAATATCATAATATATAACAACAAAAGTAGATAAATGGATAAATAAATGAAGGTAATACTAAAAAAAATTATGAAATGATATAATGAAATAAAATAAAATTCGATCAGCGAAAATGCGCAATAGACTTAGGAACTCACCAAAGAAGTAAAATAGATGAAAAAATAATAATAAATAACCAAATAAATAAATTAAATTAATACAATAAAGAATAACGAAAAAAAACACGATAAAATAAAACAAAACAAAATTAAATAGAAATAGAATGCGCGCTTGACTTGGCCATTGTGTTCCTGTATAGATGTATTTGTAATTGCAATTTTGCCTGACACGTTTTGTTAAAAAAAAAATCAATTACATTAATCTGTAGATAAATAGATAACTATATATAAATACAGAAGCAAATAATCGCAAAAAATATATATATAGACAAAAAACAGATAATTAGATAAATGCACGAGCAAATACACATAAATATAAATACTATAAAAATAAAGACAATTAAAGAAAAAACGAATGATATTTCTAGAGTGATTTGGCAAGAGCACCTTGGTTCAACACCTTTGGTCAATACACCTTGTGGCAAATGATTCGACAATTATCGTACACCTGGCGACTGGTCTGACAAGTGACCCCCCCTTAGGGGTTGGGGGTGTGGAGGGGAGGGGGGCAAATGGAGTGGGAGGGAGGAGGGGATGGTAGGGGGAAGATTCAGAAACTGCTTTCCAAAGCTTTGGCCTTTACGCTCTATATTGAAGAGCTTGGTAGTTGCTAGTTTCAGAGACTAGTTTGCGAGCATCCATTTCTGACACACACACACACACACACACAAATATATATATATATATATATATCATATATATTATATATATATATATATATATATATATATAATGCAAAAAGATCACAAAACCTCGTGATCCATAAATAGCTAGTAACCACAAAGGAAACCGGAAAAGCAACTAGAATTCCCAAAAAGCGCTTTCGTGATATTTCACATCTTCATGGGAATACGTGAAATATCACGAAAGCGTTTGGGAATTATATTTTCTTTTCCGGTTTCCTTTGTGGTTATCAGCAATGTATGTATATATATATATATATATATATATATATATATATATATATGTATATGTATATATATATATATACATATATATATAATCATGTATACACATGTACACACACACACAAACACACACACACAAACACACACACACACATCTATATTATATATATATATATATATATATATACATATATTATATGTATATATATATATATATACATATACATATATATATACATATACATATATATACACATATATATACATATACTGTACATATACACACATATATATATACACATATATATACATATATATACACACATATATATACATATATACATATATATACATATATATATACATACATATATATACACATATATACATATATATATATATAATGTATATATATACACATATATATACATATGTATACACACATTAAATATATATACACATATACACATATATATAATATATATATATATACATATATACATATGTATACACACATTATATATATATACACATATACACATATATATATACATATATACATATGTATACACACATTTTATATATATACACATATACACATATATATAAATATATTTTTATATATATACAAATATATATACCTTTATACACACATATATACACATATATATATATATATATATATATACAGTATATATACATATATATACACACTATTATATATATATATATATATATATATATATATATATACATATATATATATATAAATTTTCGTTATTCCTTCTGGAGCAGCCAAGCGTATTCTGGTGTAAGCTACTCTCCTCCTTACGCAGTTACAGTACATCTGTATGCTGGGAGGAAAAGGTTTTGGGTATGATGCATGTCTTGACGAGGCCAGCCCCCATACAAGGTGGAAAGGGCCTTTCGTGTATGTATATATGTATGTACGTGTGTGTGTGTGTGTGTGTGTGTGTGTGTGTGTGTGTGTGTGTGTGTGTGTGTGTGTGTGTGTGTGTGTGTGTGTGTATGTGTGTGTGTGTACACCTCTATAGTCCAAACCTTGCAATCTTGGAATTACAGCTGCGAGTCACGGATTTAATTGCAGGATATGTACGTGCGACGACCCTCATGCAATTAACATGTCTTGCAATTAAGTCTTGCAATTAAGTCTTGCAATTACATATTAATTCCGTAATCACAAGGTAATGCAATTTTCGTACAGTTTATCTACCTGCCGCCAGGTGATTTTATTCACGTGAGGGGTGGAAACGGAACAAAATGGGGTCGCGATCGATTTATATTGTTTTCGCAGAGAGGCCGCTCCCTTAGCTTAATAAAATCGCTTGACGGCAGGCAGAACTATAATTCATAATGTGTACCATCATACAACCTAACCTACCCTAACCAAACCTAACCTAACCAAACCAAACGAAACCTAACCAAACCCAAACCTAACCAAACCTAACCTAACCTAACCAAACCTAACAGGGGCGACCTGTTATTATATATTCTATTCTGTCTACCGTCAGACTATTCCAATCAACGTGGGAGAACGTCAATGTAGAGAAGAATATATACCAAAAGTCACCGATTTTCACAGTGGAACAAATAAAAGAGAATGACGAGCTCGGGCCCCATATTCATTTTAAGTTATCTACCCAGTGAATATTCTACATTTTATTTTATTTTGTCTCATTCTATTTATTTGTTTGTTTGTTTTAGAAAAAAAAAACATTTACAATGCGTCGGTGGACTGGATGGACTGACCTCGCGGGCCGGGTCCGGCCCGCGGGCCGTTATGTGGTGACCCCTGGTCAAGACTATCAACCCCAGACTCACCTCTCACCCCACAGACATTTACGACAGACTCCAAAGCTTTCATTCTAAGACCAGACGGTTTTATTCATCACAAGGGACGGGGAGGGGAGGAGTGATCACAGTGTTGTGTCACGACGACAGTTACTCTAAATACATGCCAGTGACATGTCACTGACATGTCACTAACATGTCACTAACATATCACTAACATGTCACTAACATGTCACTAACACGTCACTAACGTGTCACTGACATGTCACTAACATGTCACAAACATATCAGCCTCAGGATGCATTCGTGTCACCCACTGCGACAAGGGACACCACTTGAATACTTGTGATGCAACACGATGCTGCAATTACCCGACGCGTTGCAACAATGATCTATGTTGCAGACGGGCCCGGGAAGCATGCCAGCCACTGTATACTGATGAAGAGACGGCTCCCCGCGTTTAGCATGTTGCAGGCTGCGCGGTGCATGTTGCACACCGGGCATAATGAGGCATACGTGGTATGTTGCAGAGGTGTTCTGTATGTTGCAGATACGCAGTGAGCATAATGATGCATATATGGTATGCTGTAGAAGCATGCGGGGCATCTTGCAGAGGTGTACACTGAGGGTTGCAGGGTTTCGTGTTGCATGTTGCAGGATTGAGTGTTGCAGGGTTGCATGTTGCAGGATTGAGGGTTGCAGGGTTGCATGTTTCAGGAGTGAATGTTGCATGTCGCTGCGTGTTACATGTTGCAGTTGCGTGTTGCTGTTACGCGTTGCATGTTGCAGGTTTGCAACTTGCAGTTGCGTGATGCACGTGGCAAACATATTGCAGGGCGCAATACAAGACACAGAACATTGTCATGTTGCAGAGACACACGTTCCAACATTTTAAAAACAAATTACATGTCCGACGGCTGGGATCAAACCTGTGCAGACTCCAAGGGGTCTCGCCCCTTAGCCGGTCACTTCCCGTGAGGTGCCCACCGCATCCGCGTTGCATCGCGGGCCGTTCGACCGCGCGATCGCTCCCCGCCTGACACTTGTTGCTCCGTGATCATCTTGCTTGCCTTGCATTCTTCGGCATTGTAGTTTCTGCCGATCCCATATTTTGAAGAAGAGGTGAAGGAGAGGGGAGGAGAGAGGAGGGAGGGAGAGAGGAGGAGAAGGGAGAGAGGGAGGGGAGGGAGGGAGGGAGGGGAGGGAGGGAGGGAGGGAAGGGAGGAGAGGGAGGGAGAGAGAGGGAGAGAGAGGGAGGGAAGGGGAGGGAGGGAGGGAGGAGAGAGGGAGAGGAAGAAGAGAGGGAGGGAAGGAGGAGAGAGGGGGAGGGAGAAGGGGAGAGGGAGGGAGGAGAAAGGAGGAGGGAGAAGGGAGGGAGGGAGGGAGGGAGGAGAGAGAGGGGGAGGCAGGGATGAGAAGGTAGAGAACCAAGGAGGTAGAAGATAAAAGAGGTGGCGATGAAGGAGAAATGGAGGAGGAGGAATGGAGGACGAGGAGGAGGAGGAGATGGAGGAGTAAACGGAGCGGGATAAGGAGTGGGAGGAGGAGGAGATGAGGAAGGGAGAGGGTAGGAGTGAGGAGGAGATAGAAGAGTGAGGAGGAGGAGGAGGAGGAGGAGGAGGAGGAGGAGAAGGAGAAGGAGGAGGAGGAGGAGGAGGAGGAGGAGGAGGAGGAGAAGGAGGAGGCTGAGGACGAGAAGCAATGAGAAGAAAGAGGAGTAGGAGTAGGAGTGGTGGGAGTAGGAGGAGTAGGAGGAGGAGGAGGAGGAGGAAGAGGGAGGGAAACAAACAGCTTCCTGGAACCAATAGGATTTATCGAGGTTGTAAATTACAACTTAATGATGACGTCAGAGGGTTATAAGTCTTTCGGGAATTCGGGGCCCGGAATCGATCTGGGCAAAACACACAAATGTACGAGTAGTGCAGCGGAAGAACGCTCCAAGCGTCATAAAAAGTCGCCCTTGTATCTCGTATATCTGTATTCAAACCTCCTTCCCAACCCCACCTCGTTCTTATATTGGTTAACTTTAGGATTAACTTCTGGCGTTAAAAAAAAGGCGCTTGGAGCGTTCTCCCACGTCCCTACACATACACACGATGTGCTAAAAGGGGGCGTTACCCCCTCCCCCTCCTCCTCCTCCCCCTCTTCCCCTCATCCCCCTCCGGACTGGGTGGCACTTGCCCCCTAATCTAGGATGCCGCTGGCACCTTCCTCGGTAATGAAGAGAGTGCCACGGAGTGATCCTGAATGTCTGTCTGTTTGTGTGTGTTCGTGTCTGTGTGCCTGAGTCTCTGTGTCTGTATAATTGCATCTCTTTTTCTGTCTACCTGTGTGTGTGTGTGTGTGTGTGTGTGTGTGTGTGTGTGTGTGTGTGTGTGTGTGTGTGTGTGTGTGTGTGTGTGTGTGTGTGTGTGTGTGTGTGCGTATGTGTGTGTAATATTTGTGTGTGTGTATTCATTTGGTCTTTGGATCACGTGTTGGACTCGTGATCGACAGCTATTTCCCTCCTGGAAGAGAGCTCAGAGCTCGTAGGTCCGATCTATGGGTAATGCTATGACCTTGCACACACACACACACACCCAACTCCCTGCCCACGAGAGTCAGAGTAACGACCCGA
>NC_134781.1:21079313-21084313 GCF_046742065.1 Oratosquilla oratoria | reverse complement strand
TACCTCCTTTCTTCTCTTCCTACCTCCCTCTTGCTCCGTTCTCTCCCGAAAACTTTCTCTCTTTCTCTCCCTTTCTCTCCCTTCCTTTCCCTTTCCCTCTTTCTCTCTCTCTCTCCCTCCCTCCCTCCCTCCCTCCCTCCCTCCCTCCCTCCCTCCCTCCCTCCCTCCCTCCCTCCCTCCCTCCCTCACTCACTCTCCTTCCTTCGCTCTCCCTCCTCCTCTCTCTCTCTCTCTTTCGATGCCGCTGTTGCTGTGGAAGGGCTGTGAATCAAGACCCGCACTGGTAGGTTCTCCTTACGGAGAGCGAAGACCGTCTTTGCCCACAGGGTTCCTGGGACCTCTAAACCCCAAGAAAAAAAAAATAAAGTAAATAGATAATCTAATAAATAAATTAATTAGTTAGTTAATTAGTACCAAGATAGATCTAACTAGATAAAAATTCATAAACAAATTTATAAATAAAACAACAAATAAGAATATAAATTAAACCAAGACGCAATTATGTGGCGTAGATATCTTATTATTTTTCTTGAAAATCTTTCTATTTCTTAATTTTTCTCTTTCCTGCTTTAATTCATCACCAAATCCCTCCTCCCCTCCTCTTTTTTGTTTGAAATGTGACCTCAGCGTCGTGACCTTCCTTGTGAAAAATACATACACTTGTCTCCTTTATGATTTGTTTGTTTAAATACCCACGCGTGTATACACACGCAGACACACACACACACAGACACAGACAGATACACACACACACAAGCGCCCAGTCACTTATTTCTGTGTGTGTGTGTGTGTGTGTGTGTGTGTGTGTGTGTGTGTGTGTGTGTGTGTGTGTGTGTGTGTGTGTGTGTGTGTGTGTGTGTGTGCGCACGCCAGATAATTTTATTCAGTTTAAGAAAAAACTGAGATCAGTTTCTTGATCGCACAAGTTACATTCTTCCTCCCTTTCCTTTCCGCTCCACACTGCCTTCCTCTTCCCTTCCCCTCCCTCCCGTCTCCTCCCTACCCTCTTTCCTTTCCCTTCCTCTCCCCTTCATCGCCATCCCCTTCCTTCACACGCCTTCCTCATCTCCTTCCCTCATCCTTCTCCCCACTCATCTCATCTTCCTATCTTTCCCATTCTCTTCTTTTCTTTATCCTCCTCCTTCCTTTCCTCTCCCCTGCCCCTTAGGCCGCTTTCCCACGAGCGTTTCCGTACGCGCGTTCGGGTGCGCCGCGCTTTAACTTTCATTGGAGTTCAATGGTACCTTTCACACGTCCGCAAAATGCGCCATAAGAAAGGTCCCATTGAACTCCATTGCAATTTAAAACGCGGCGCAACCGAACGCGCGTACGGAAACGCTCGTGTGAATGCGGCCTAACCTTGTGTCTCAATAAAGCCGTACGCCAGGCGGACGCTAGCCGTACGCCAGGCGGACGCTAGCCGTACGCCAGGCGGACGCTAGCCGTACGCCAGTCGGACGCCAGCCGGACGCCAGCCGGACGCCAGGCGGACGCCAGGCGGACGCCAGACGGACGCTATTCGGACGCTCGCCGTACGCTAGCCGGACGCTACTGAACCGTCTGGCCACCGTCCGGCGGCCGGCTCGCTATTCGGCCGACAGTACTTCTATCACTTCTGCATATGGTCCCGGCCGAGTGACCTTGCAGCGAGGGAGCCAAATGCATGCAGTGACCTTTTCGCCTCCCTTGGCATTGGGGGGAGAGGGGCGAGTGGGAGAGGGGTGGGAGATGGGAAGGGAAAGGGGAGAGGGGTGGGAGATGGGAAGGGAAAGGGGAGAGGGGTGGGAGATGGGAAGGGAAAGCGGAGAGGGGTGGGAGAGGGAATGGGGAGAGGGGTGGGAGAGGGAATGGGGAGAGGAGAGGGGAAGGGGTAGGGATGGGGAGGGGGGAGGGGGAAGGGGAAAGAGGGACTGAGGGAGAGTAGATTTGTGAGTGAGGGGAGGAGAGAAGGGAAGGAAGAAGAGTAGGGGAGGAAGGGGGATTGAAGAAAAGTAGGGATTTGGACGAGGGGGGAGAATGGAGAGGGGGAGACTGAGGGGGAGAGAGTTTGTGGAGGGAAGAAGCGAGGTTTCTTGAGGAGAGGAGAAAGGGGGAGAAGGTTTGGTGAGAGAAAGGAAGAAGGACTGAGGGAGAAAGTGGGGGAGGAAGGGAGGAGTGAGGGAGAGAGGGAGGTCTTGTGGGGAGAAAGTGAGGTCTGTGGGGGGAAGATGGAAAGGTTTACTGGGGTAGTGTAGAAAGGGGGGAGAAGTTGTGGGAGGTAGAAGTGGGAGGAGGTGGGAGGGGAGGAAAGGGAGGAGTGGGGGAAGAAAGAGGAAGGAGTGGGGGAGAGAGAGGAAGGTTTTGGGGGAAAAGGGAGTCTGTGGGGGGAAGAGGATGGGAAGGGAGAGAAAGAGAGGATGTGGGAGGGAGAAAGTGGGAGGAGGTGGGAGGTGAGAAAGGGAGGAGTGGGGGAAGAAAGAGGGACAAGGAGTGGGGGAGAGAAAGTTTTTTTGGGGGAAAGGGAGGTCTATGGGGGGAAGAAAAAGGGAGTTGGGGAGAAAGAGGAAGAAGTTTTTTTAGGGGGGAAAGGGAGGAGTGGGAGAAGAAAGAGGGAGGAGTGGGAGAAGAAAGAGGAAGGAGTTGGGGAGAAAGAAGATTTATTTTTTGGGGGGAAGGGAGGTCTGTGGGGGTAAGAGGATGGGAATGGGGAGAGAGAGGTTGTGGGAGGGAGAAAGTGGGAGGAGGTGGGAGGTGGGAGGGGAGGGAGTTTGCAAGGGCCGCTCCCGCCCTGCGCAGAGCGCTTGACTGGGTTGAAGGGTTTAATCGAGATTAAGATCGCGATAACGAGGTTCGGGACCCGGCGTCCCTGAGCTGGATCGTAATATGTAAAGTATGTAAACGAAGTAACTGGATTGACATGATTAAGGCGTCCCCCCTCCCCCCACCCCCCGGGTAGGGGGGAATGCGGGAGGGGAGGGGGAATGGGGGAGGGGGAGCGGGGAGGGGGGATGGGGGAGGGGAGGGGGGAAAGGGGAGGGGGGAAAGGGGAGGGGGGAATGGGGGGACTGATTAAGGCGTACCTCCCTCACCCCACCCCCCGGGTAGGGGGGAATGGGAGGGGGAGGGGGGTATAGGGGACGGGGAAAAGGGGAGGGGGGAATGGGGGGACTGATTAAGGCGTCCCCCCACCCCCCGGGTAGAGGGAGGAATGGGGGAGGGGGAATGGGGGGACGGGGGGAGGGGGAATGAGGGACGGGGGGAGGGGGGAAGTAGGGTGTGCCCCATCGAGAAAGTGGGTGAAGGAGGAAGGTGAGAGGGGGAGGTGAGTGGGAAGAGAGGTGGAGGAGGAAAAAGGGGGAGGAATGGGTATGGGGGGAAGGGGAGGAATGGGTATGGGGGAAGGGGAGAAATAGATATGGGTGAAGGAGGGGGTAGGGAAGAGATGGGTATGGAGGTGGAAGGAAGGTAAAGGAGGGAGGGGGGGAGGGAGGGAGGGAGGGAGGCTGGAGGTGAAGGAGGAGGAGGCTGGAGGTGAAGGAGGAGGAGGGTGGGGAGGAGGGTGGGGAGGAGGAGGAGGAAGAGGAGGAGAAAGGTGGAGATGAGGAGGAGCAGGAAGGTGGGGAGGAGGAGGAGGAAGGTGGGGAGTAGGAGGAGGAGGGTGGGGAGGAGGAGGAAGCTAGGGAGGAGGAAGAAGCTAGGGGAGGAGGAAGAAGCTAGGGAGGAGGAGGAGGAGGAGGAGTGGGAGGAAAGTTCCAGCGAACCTGTACCCACTTCGCTTAATAGAGAGGCGAGAGGAGGGGGGAGGGGGGAAGGGGGAGGGGAAGCGAGACGAGAGGGAGGGGGAGGGGGGAGGTGGGAGGGGAGGCGAGAGGAGGGGAGGCGAGAGGAGGGGGAGGGGGAGGGGGAGGGGGAGAGGTTCTGGGAGCGAGCCCGCCCCTCCACGTCGGGCTGGTTTCTGAGTGACCTCTTTTGTATTCCATCGGAGACTTCTGCAGGAGCCCAGCGACCATACATGCTGCACTCTACACTGCTTCGGTTCCAGTCTCACCATGATATAGACATGTGGGGAGGGGCGAGGTGGAGGTGGGAGGAGGCAGGGGGAGGGGGAGGTGGAGGAGGGGAGGAGTAGGGGAGGGGAAGAGATGGGGAGGGGATGGGAATGGGATGGGATGGGAAAGAGGAGGGAGGGGAGGGGGAGGAAAGGGAAAAGGGGGAAGGAAAGGGTTTCTCCTTTCCTTGAAAGGGGAGGGAAAGGGAGAGAATGGGAAGAGGGGGAGGGCAAGAGGGGGAGGGGAAAGGGGGGGAAGGGAGGGAAGGGGAAGAGGGGGAAAGGAATGGGGAGGGAAGGGGAAGGGGAAAGGGGAAGAGGGGGAGGGAAGGGAAGGGGAGGGGAGGCAAGGGGAAGAAGGGTAGGTAAGGGGAAGGGGAAGAGGGGACGAAGGGAAGAGGGGGAGGGAAGAGGAGGGGAGGGGAGGGGAGGGGAGAGGAGAGGAGAGGGGAGGAGAGGGAAGAGGGGGAGAGGAGGGAAGAGAAGGGAATGGAAGGGGAAGTGAAGGGAAGGGGAGAGTGAAGAGTGCTAGAGAGAATTTGGTTAGCAACCTAACCATCGCTTCTATCCTAAGGAACGATTTCAGGAGAGAAGCTTCCTTTATCGAGTCGAGATTTAGTCTTCTGTCATAAAAGAATGACGAGGGGCTCTGGTCCGTAGGGGCGCCACTGCAATCCCTGAAATCTTGACTACCAAGAAGGAAGGAGGTATATGGGAAGATAGACAGATAGATACATAGAGTAAGAGATTGAAAGACAATGTGTATTTGTGTGTGTGTGCGATTCACTATGGTTTCACTATGGTCTTGGATCACGTGTTGGACTCGTGATCGACAGTTATTTCCCTCCCGGAAGGGAGCTCAAAGCTCGTATATGACCGATCTATGGGTAATGCTTTGACCTTTAACGAACATACACACCATCCATCTCCCCGCCCACGAGAGTTGGAGTAACAACTCGCAGCGCAGCGATAT
>NC_134781.1:21071813-21074313 GCF_046742065.1 Oratosquilla oratoria | reverse complement strand
ATATATATATATATATATATATATATATATATATATATATATATATATATATATATATATATATATATATACGGATCATTCCAGAAACGAGTAATTGTGATTGATGATTCGGTTGAACTTCGTGAACTCTCCTTATCAGGATGCTAGGACGGTGCCCCTTACAGAGAACTTTGTAGCATGGAATGTAATAAACCATGCCCTTGGTCCAACTCGCTGGAGGCAGAATTCGAACTACCGTCATCTGGACCTTCACCCGCTCGGCCAGTGGTAAGGGTGTTTTCTTCTAACCCAAAAATTTCCTTCAAACTCTTTAACACTTTGGGTCTATCGTCTAACAGTAAACCTAACTAGAAAACCCGTGTTTCTATTGTTGTTTGAGCAGTTTTCATGAAGTTTGTTGTTCTCTACCGCCTTCAAAAGCTTCTACCCCCAGCTCAGTTGCTGGCGCTTTACCGAGGACATGTTCTTCTTTGTATGGAGTACGCATCTCAATACTGGAGTGACTTGCCTCACTCAGTAAGTGAGCAAGAAGGAATGCAATGCTTTCCGCCTTGTCAATGCTTTCTTACAGATATATGATCTTTAGCTTCTCCTTGCCCGCCAGAATAACTTCTTGCATTCATCAAGGTATTTTCATGGTCATCATTCATCTAAACTTATTAACTGCGTCCTTCCATTACTTGGATTACACGAAACTAAATTTCCATTCATTTTTCATTCATTTAGAACTTTCTGTTTATGCAAAGACGTTTTGCACGAGTCAGCCAATATACTCTCTTTCCATTGGAATTTTATAGGATGTTCCTCTCATATTTTTCTACATGCCTATAACTTAGTGCCTTAAAATATAAGTAAATAAATAGTAGATGAATAAATATATAAATAAATAGATAAATAAAGAATAAGAAAATAATCAAGACACCTCTCCAACATCACCGGCCTACGTGTTATCAGATTCTGTATCATTTCATCTTGTATCTTTTATTTGCATATTTCCATTTCTATGCATTTTTATATGTTTGTTATTTATTTCATCATACATACCATTTACCTATTTACTCGTACCCATTCATTCCTGTCGTTTTATTAATCTCTACTTTGTCTTGTTGCGTTCTCTGAAATATGTAGAAAAGAGACTGAAGACCGACGTGGTGCTGTGGGTCCATAGAACTTTGGGGAGAAAATGGGAAAACCGTCTAAATCTCGGCCACGTTCAGAGCAGAGAGCGTGGTGGGGGTTCGAATCCGGGGGCCGCATGACTGCATGCTTGCCGTATCCGCCCCGTAACCGCCGAACCATCCCAAACAAAAAAGTAATTACACTTCCGCCTCGATCATCCTCTTCCTCCTCTTCTTCCTAATACTCCTCCTCGTCCTCTCCCTCCTTCTCCTCCTCCTCCTCCTTCCGTTTCTGCCACTATTCCTCCTCTTACTCATCATCAACCTTGTTCTCCTCATCTTCCTCTCCTTCATCTTCCTCTCCTTCCTCTTCCTCCTCCTCCTCCTCCTTCCGTTTCTGCCACTATTCCTCCTCTTTCTCATCATCAACCTTGTCCTCCTCCTCTTCCTCCTCTTCTTCCTAATGCTCCTTCTCGTCCTCTCCCTCCTGCTCCTCCTCCTCCTCCTTCCGTTTCTGCCACTATTCCTCCTCTTTCTCATCATCAACCTTGTCCTCCTCCTCCTCCTCCTCCTCCTCTTACGGAGGTTGCTGCTGCTCCCCCAGCTCCTGCTCCTCCTCCTCCTCATGATTTTCTTCTTAATATTCTTCTTATACTTCCTATTCCTCCTCTTTCTCCTCTTCCTTTACTGACAGACCACCTTTTGTTCCGAGTGCGCCTCCTTCACTTCCTCTCGGCGATATACAATCCCCAGTCACTAGCCAGAACAAAGATTCTTAAGATACGTCACTGCGCCGACGGGCTTCACCCAAGTATGTCCGTGCAACACTTCACAGGTTTCATTCAAGCTAACATAAGACGATTTCATTTAGCTTAGCGGAACCCCTGCCTATTACAGCAAGCCTTTCACTACGATCTAAATCCATAAACACTGACTCTGCCTACCACCAAGTGATTTTATTCAGAACACACACACACACACACACACACACACACACACACACACACACACACACACACACACACACACACACACACACACACACACCTTATAATCAGAAGATCAAACCTCGCGTCTCGTCAACCTCGTCTCTTTGGGACACTCGCCGCTTCCATTTCCACTCCCGCGTTAAGTCGGACCGGGAATCAATCGGTCCATTTCAATCCCTCACTCTTTTTTTTACTCTAAATCAATCTTCCTTATCCAATATGTACATATGTATGTGCATATTCATAAGTACATGTATAAATATATGATTTTATGTTTGTATATGTATATGTATACATACAAGTGCATTATATATATACATATATATATATATATATATATATATATATATCATATATATGTATGTATACATATATATATTATACATATATATA
>NC_134781.1:21061813-21064313 GCF_046742065.1 Oratosquilla oratoria | reverse complement strand
GAGAGAGAGAGAGAGAGAGAGAGAGAGAGATAGCCTTGAGGGAAAAGGTTTACTGTCAATAAATAGCGAAAAATCGCTGACACACGCACCCCTCCCTCCCTCCCTCCCTCCACAGGATGGAATCTAATTCTTCCAATGCAGAGAAGAATACACTTTAAAGTCCTTCTGTTGCGACACGCCCGTTCTCGTGAAGGGTGCATTGGACATGAGATCACCTTTGTCGGACTCCAGCGTGGCGGTCCTTTGTAATGGCTTTCCGAGAGCATTTTTATTTTCTTCTTTTTCTTCTTTTCTTCTTCTTCTTTCGTTTTCTTTTTGTAAGAACGAACACGAAATTTGTTTTAAACAAAAATATGAAAGAAAAAAGGGAAAACTAAGTTGAAATAGAAATACTGGACGCACGCACGCACGCACGCACGCGCACGCACATACACACACACACACACACACACACACACTCACGCACACACACACACACGCACGCACACACACACACACACAAACACACACAAACACACAACCACACATAAACACACACCAACACACACAAACACACACAAGCACACAACCACAAACACACGCACACAAACACACACACGCACACACACACACGTACTAATTCATGCATTCAAGCCAATGAATGTATGATAGTTAAAAGATAAGGATATAGCCCTGTATACTACAATGAAGTAAATATGCATAAAGAGGGAGGGAGAGAGAGAGAGAGAGAGAGAGAGAGAGAGAGAGAGAGAGAGAGAGAGAGAGAGAGAGAGAGAGAGAGAGAGAGAGAGAGAGAGAGAGAGAGAGAGAGAGAGAGAGAGAGAGAGAGAGAGAGAGAGAGAGAGAGAGAGAGAGAGAGAGAGAGAGAGAGAGAGAGAGAGAGAGAGAGAGAGAGAGAGAGAGAGAGACCGACATCCACTGTGTTCCGACCTCTCATAATTACCAGGTCTGTTTCGTATATCCACGCCAGTACCACACACTGCCCTGCATTCTCCCCTCTCCCTATTCTACCACCACCCCTTCCCTCCCTCCCACCTCTCACTCACTCCCATCACACTCCTCCCTCGTGCCATCTGTCACGCGTGTCGTATCACGTGCCAAAAAACAAGTGAAAAATAAAAACGAAGGAATATTAATCTGAGCCTTGTCTGTGTATGGTAGGGGCAACTTCAACTGTGACAAGGTGCACTGGGTTGCTTTTCCAATGCGTAACGTATAAGAGAGCAGAGTAAGAGTTTATCTAAGAGCCAGCCAGTATCCTGTTAAGAGTGGAAACTGTCGTGAGAGTGGTAGGGGTCATGTGAGAGTGAGTGGCAGACTAAACGTGAGAGTTACTGGCAGTGAGAGAAACAACGGAAAGAGTTGGATAAGAGTAACAAGTTTGAGAGCGAATGAGTGAATGAGAGAAGAGAGGTAGAAGAGAGCAGCTAGAGATGCGGATTCACGAAGGAGTTGAATGAGTACCAGATAGAAATGGCAAAGGCCATAGAGATAAAGAGAGAGAAATAGCAGAGAGAAAGAGAGGATTGAAGTAGGTGAGAGTGGAAAGAGTAGACAAAACTCGAAAAAAGAGGCGGGCGAGAATGGGACAGCTCTGAAGGTCAAACAGAGAGAGATAGAGAGAAAGAGAGAAAGAGAAAGAGAGAGAGAGAACAGTTCAGACTGGATGCGGGAAGAGAGGAGAGAAAACAGTATAAAGATAAAAAGTGGACAGGAAGTAGAGAGAAGGGAGAGATAGAGAGGAAAAGAGTAGGTATAAGAGAGAGTGACGGGGAGAGAGGGAGTGGGGAGGGAGGGGGAGGGAGGGGAGGGAGGGGGAGGGAGGGAGGGAGGTGGGTAAGAGTGGGAGAGAACCGGGGGGGAGCGAACGAGCAAGACCCCGGTCGCGTTCTCGTCCCGCATCCGAACGCGCTCTCTGGCCGCGACTTCGCCTTCGTCCCGGTCGATCCCTCCATCACTTCTATCCTCTTCCGGGCGGACGAAGCCATCGTCCCGCGGGCTCGGACGCGCCTCCGCGGATCTTCTACAAGAAGAACACCTGCCTGTAGGAGTAAACCGCGAACCCTGCTCTTCCGCGCGTGTCAGGAGGCTAACCGCATGACCTTTTCTTTCGAAGCTGAAGGAAACTCGTGAACGGGTTGGAACGGGGCGGGGCTGGGGCGGGGTGGGATGGGCCCGGCGGTGGAGCCCCTACTCGCCACCGACCCACAAGAGTTGATGGAGTTGAAGAGTTGATGGCCCCGGCGTCCTAATGGTCCGCGGATCAAGTCCCTCCCGGTGGATTTCAGTTACAATAAATGGACGAAAATAATTCAACATTTGGAGAATTATATACAAGAAAACAAATAAAAAGAACAAGTAAATGAATTAACAAACGTATAAATAAGAAAATGGATGAATAAATCAAAGAATAGATGAACACAAGAAAATTAATCAGTAAACACGTCTAAGACGTTAAACAAACAAACAAAAATTGCAAATAAATTATAATATATTATAC
>NC_134781.1:20991813-21056813 GCF_046742065.1 Oratosquilla oratoria | reverse complement strand
TGCGTGTGTGTGTGTGTATGTGTGTGGTGTGGTGTACATGTGTGTACGTGTGTGTACATGAGTACATTTGTACGTATGTATATGAGTAAGTTTGTGTGCATTTGTGTACGTATGTGTGTGTGTATGTGTACGTATGTGTATACTTTAGGTATGTATGTGTGTTTGTGTGTATAAAAACATATTTACCTAATTGTAGAATACAGGAAATAAGCTATGCTGGTGGGGTGGTCCTCTTATTTTGCAATTATCATACCACGCTGGTATGTATGTAAGCAAGCGGATGCATGCATCTATAGTATGGATATATAGATATATGTAGGCATAAATTTATATATGCATATACATATATACTTGTCAGCCTATCTACCTCTCCTACCTTCTTCCTCTCTTTGTGTATATATATATATATATATATATATATATATATATATATATATATATATATACATATACACACTAGACAAATTACCCGCACGTTGTTGCTGGCAAATGATGATCATTTTAATTTTGATTGAATTTGTGGAGAAAAGTTACTTGTATCAATATAACTCAATGGAAAAGGTAACAAATAAAATGTTAAGAAAGTAAGAAAAAAATTAAATTTGAGGAGGGAGACGCCCTTTGGAAATAAAATATATTCAGCCGTAAGAGAAGAATTGAACCAACCTTTCATTACCTTTGAACTCGAGTATATTACCGCCCGCGAAAAAGTGAAATAAAAATAACCAATATTTAATCATTTGGTAAAATTATACAATCATTTTACATTTACATGCTTTCTCCTTACAAAGGCTATCATAATTTGTGGCAACATTAATTTCACAAATATGAATAACATTTATGAACACATACAATGGTTTGTTTAATCATAGTAATTTTTGTCACTAAATGCCAATCGTGTTAAGGAGACACTAGAGTAGTGGCGTGTTACCACACCATATCACTTTAGCCCTTAACTCTAGCCAAAATAATATTTTTTTGGAAATGAAATATAGTTATCCAAGTACCTGGAGTTATAGGGTATCAGAATATATATGGTTATGGGGGTCTATCTCCAAAACCCTAGAAGTTCGTGAACAGACAGACAGAAGCTACTACTTCATTATAATATATATATATATATATATATATACATATATATATATATGTATATATATATATTATATACATATATTTATGTATATACATATATATATATATATTATATATACATATATTTATGTATATACATATATATATATATATATTATATATATATATATATATTATATATATATATATATATATATATATATATATATATATATTCCACTGAGGAAGACCCTGGAGGTCGAAACGTCTTGGTTCTGAATAAACTCACTACTCTATCCTTAACTTTTCATTTTGCCACCTCACCTATATGTATATATATATATTATATATATATATATATATATATATATATATATATATATATATATATATATATATATGTGTGTGTGTGTGTGTGTGTGTGTGTGTGTGTGTGTGTGTGTGTGTGTGTGTGTGTGTGTTTCATGATTCAAGAATCGAAATAAAATATCTTCCTAGTTCATAAGGGCGCCATGAGACACCTTGTTCAGTTTAGAACATTTAGAATTGCAAAAATACTCAACGGGTGAGACAATATACATGAAGAGAATGGTGGTTGGGAGGGGAGGAATTACACAATAGCATTTCATATCAATGTGGGACTCCGTGAGGTGCTTGCTTGGAGTGGCCACGGGTTCGCCACATAGGGAAACTAGATCTACGGCGGTTGTGGTTCCCGCTGTACGTTTATGGCCGGAGACACTTTCTCTGATCTTCAGGTTCTCTAAATGGTGGTGGTCTCGTACCCAGTCGATGTGTTTGTGTGTCTTACATCAGGGTGTTCTTTGCCAAAGAAGTCTTATGTCTGTGTCTATATCTATGTCTATATTTTTGCAGAAACCACCGGGAAATTGAAAGATTGTGTGTGATCATTTATAACATGGGACCTTTCCGAATATCCTCTGTCTTCTCATGTATATATTGTTTCTTTCTGTATTGCTTTTCTGTACCTTTGAAGATGTCTTAAATAGACTAAGATGTTCGGTATCAGTTTTTTTCAATTTCCCTGTGGTTTCTGCAAAAATAGCCTATCACGTGTGTTTTGTGATATCTTTGCACTTTGTCTATATGTCTATGTATATCTACATGCATATATGGATAGATTTAAATGAGTACTTAGAGAGTTTCGTGGGGGAATGCCAAGGTATCGGTATTGGGAGATCTCAATGCTAGAGTAGGGGATGAACCAATAGATGGAGTGGTTGGGAAGTATAGAGTGTAAGGTGAAAATCATAAATCTTAATGATGTGTTTAGAAAGAGTTGATGATAGCGTTGATGATAGCTAACATAGGGTTCAGGAAAAAAATAAAACATAAGTGCACATGGAAGAGGGTGGAGAATGAAAGGATGGTTGATAAGGCATTTATGGACTATGTAGTGGTATGCAGGAAAAGACTAGTAAGAGTTCTGGATGTCCATGTTCTTAGGAGAAAGAAGGAATATCAGATAATTTTTTGGAAGGTATTTTGAGAGTGGAGGATAGGTGGAGAAAGGGGAAAAAAGAAAAAGATCGAGAGGTTCTTACAGCAAAATGTTTAAATTAAAAAGTAATGGAGCAGGAGTACAAGAAGCTGAAAGAAGTGTGGAAGATGGTGAAGGATAGAGTGGAGGTGGGAGTGGAGGGACGGAGGTGGTTTGAAGGCGGGAGTGACAAGGTGTGCAAAAATTGTATGTGGAACGAGGAGGATGGGAGGGAATAGAAGGAAGGGTAGTGAGTGGTGGGATGATGACGTTTGAGATGAAATGTCTGAGAAGTATGGTAGGGGTTACAAGGTTGGATAGAGTGAGAAACGAGGAGGTGAAGAGGAGAGCTGGGGTGGAAAAGGAGATGGCAGATAGGACTGATGAAAGAGTATTAGGATGGTTTGGACACATGGAAAGAATGGGCGAAGAAAGATTAGCAACAGAAGTGTGAAAGGTAGAGGTGGAGGGAGTGAACTTGAGGAGACGACCGAGGATGAGATGGATAGATAGGGTGAAAGGGGCAATGAGAAAGTGGGGAATGTCTGTTGAGCAACGAAGGGAGAAGGCAGGAGGTAAGGGTGAGTGTAGAATGGTTGTGTTTAAATGATATTGTGATCCAAGAAATGGAGGTGGTGGGAGATGAGAGGGTGTAGTGAGTGGTTATGTATGAATGATATTTTGACACAGCCCGAATTGATTTCTCCCAGTCTTCTACTTTTCTTTCATGGGGATGACAGGTGGCGATGGATACGGAGCTGCCTAGTGTAGGCCTTATGGTCTCTTGCAGTCTCCTTCATTCTTATGTTCTAATGTTCTTATGAGGGGACGGAGAGGAAGGAGGGTCGCCGATTTGGTAAAGCGGTCTTTCTATGATGTGCTGTGTCTTGCTGCAATACGTCTGACCCAGGGCAGCAGGCAGGATACAGAGATGACTCGTCATCCATGAGGAGCTAAGATGGGAGGGAGGAAAGTGTGGTAGATGGGAGTGGAATGGGTGGGAGTGGGTATTTGCCCTTTGGCTTGGCTACCTCCCTTGTAAGGGGGAAAAAAGCTCTTGGTACATAGATATGTATACGCATACGTATACGCATTTATATGTGTGTACTGAAGATGTAATATACGAAAACGCTCTGTTTCGTTACTTTTCTTTCCCCAGTTCACTCCTGCATGTATATGTACATATATATATACACATATATATATATATAATATTTCTCTCTCTCTCTCTCACTCTCTCTCTCTCTCTCTCTCTCTCTCTCTCTCTCTCTCTCTCTCTCTCTCTCTCTCTCTCTCTCTCTCTTTCCTTTCTTTCCTTTTTCCTTTTTCTTTGAGTCCCATCTTGTAGGTAGTAGTTTAGTCGTCCTTATTATACACGAAGTCGGACAAAGGTTACAATCTTCATGTGGGCAGACGAGTTCGTAGACGACCTGACATTTCTCGAAAGGGTTACGGTCACAGGCTTTGTCATTTCTTACAATAGGACTGAACGTTTTGAAATCTTTTATAACATACCCCATATGTCCAGCTTGTTCCCGGGCGTCTATGTTCTACGGTGTCTCTTAGGATTCTTCCATCAGTCCGACAGTTCGTAATTGTAAAAGATCTGTGACGGGAATTAACTATCAAACTCTACTAGGTGGGAGTGATATCACAATGCAAGTAGATTTTTTTTTTCCAGCTGACTGCTTGCACGTCTTTGTTGTGGAAGCTCTTGCTGGCCAAGACTTATACACAGGCGTTGGAGTTGCTGGCCATGTTGAAGTGTGCGCAAATGTCCTGTTTATGTACAGAAGTATTACACGTTTCTTGAAGACTACATGGCACCCTTCCCTCTTGTTTAAACGTCTTTGTTCGTGTCTCTTCCCCTCCCTCTTCCTCTTCCCCTCCCTCTTCCTCTTCCCCTCCCTCTTCCCTTCCCTTCCCTCTTCCTCTTCCATTTCACCTTCCTCTTCCTCTCCCTCTTCCTTTTCCCCTACATTTTCCGCTTCCCCTCCCTCTTCCCCCCTCTTCCTCTTCCCTTCCCTCTTCTTCTTCCCCTCCCCTTCCCCCTTCTCTCACCCACTCCCACCCTCCACCTCCTCCTCCCCTCTTCCCTCCCGATTCCTACAACCCTCCAATACCCCTCCCCCTCCCCCTCCCCCCTCACCCCGAGAGACAAAAAGGTTCCGTCAAGCAAAGGTCTCGGGAGGCCAGCGTGTGATTGTAGTTGGCCAATTGTCACCCTCGAAGAACTTCCTGCAGAAGCTGTCGACGCATCACGATCTCAGCAGTGACTTCTCCTACTGGGGGGAGGGGAAAGGGGGGGAGGGGGAAAGGGGGAGGGGAAAGGGGGGAGGGGGGAAGGGGACGTCCTCGGATCCTGCGAGTTTTGTGACCTCTGGATGTTCCACCACCACCATCTCCACCGTCTCCACCGCCACCTTCACCATTATCTCCACAGCTACCATTACCTCCACCATCATCTCCACCATTACCATTACCATGACCTCCACTATCATCTCCACCGTCTCCACCGCCACCTCCACCATTATCTCCACAGCTACCATTACCTCCACCATCATCTCCACCATTACCATTACCATGACCTCCACTATCATCTCCACCGTCTCCACCGCCACCTCCACCATTATCTCCACCGCTACCATTACCTCCACCATCATTTCCACCATTACCATTACCTCCACCATCATCTCCACCGTCTCCACCGCCACCATCATCTCCACCGTCTCCACCGCCACCAACATTATCTCCACCGCTACCATTACCTCCACCATCATATCCACCATTACCTCCACCATCATCTCCAACATTACCTTTACCTCCACCATTATCTCCACCGTCTCCACCGCCACCTCCACCATTATCTCCACCGTTACCATTACCTCCACCATCATATCCATCATTATCATTACCTCCACCATCATATCCACCATTACCATTACCTCCACCATCATCTTCATCGTCTCCACCGCCACCTCAAACCATTATCTCCACCGCTGCCATTACCTCCACCATTCTCACTATTACCACCGCTTATTTCTATTTTATCTATTTATTTAAATATTCATTTATTGTTAATTTGCCGTCGGGACGCATTGGGTCTCATCCCAGCTCCCACTAACGAGGTCCCGAGTTCTATTCCCACCCGTTGCGGTTATTTGTCAATTGTAACCACCTCTAGCAGGGGACATCATTAATTACGCTGCATTCATTAATTACTTTGCAATTAAGCCTCATTCACGGGGCTTTCCCTAATTACGCTCAACTCTTTATTATCCGAACGGCTGTTTTACCCACGCATTAGCGTCGTTATCCGAATTTTACCGTCATTATCCGAATCCCGAAGGACACAAAAACACGGAGGATTTTATTCAGTTGAGAGTAGCGCGTTGGTTTCAACCCTGCGGCATCAACGAAACCCGAAAACCCTGAAATTATCGATTGTTTTTAGAGAAAATTAGATATTTGTATGGGTACGGATGACAAGTATCATTAGTATAAGCCTTATGGTCTCTTGCAGTCTTTTCAGTTCTTATGTTCTTATACCATGTGGAGCTTTTGTTTCTAATCGTCCTGTCGACAGGCTATTCCAGTAACCCCCTCCCCTTCCTCCCCCCTTGCCTGGCACTACCCCCTCCCTCCTCCCTCCCCCTCCTTCCGAACTCCCCCTACCCTCTCCCTCCCCCCGCGCACTCCCCTTCCCCCTCCCTCCCCCTCTCCCTCCCCCTCTCCCTCCCCCTCCCCACCTTCCCCCTCCCTCTCCCCACCTTCCCCCACTCCCTCCCCACCTTCCCCCTCTCACTTCCCCCCTCTCCCTCACCCCGAGCACTCCCCCTCCCCCTCCCCACCTTCCCTCTCTCCCTCCCCACCTTCCACCTCTCGCTTCCCCCCTCTTCCTCCCCCTTCCCACCTGCCACCTCTCCCTCCCCCTCCCCACCTTCCCCCTCTCTCTCCCCCTCCCCGCTTCCCCCTCTCCCTCCCCCACCTTCGCCCTCTCCCTCCACCCGCGCACTCCCCATCTCCCTCCCCCACCTTCCCCCTCTCCCTCCCCACCTTCTCTCCACATCACTCCCCCGCGATCTCCCCTCCCCCGCTCTAACCAGTCCTTTTCACCGACCTTCCTCTTCTCCCCACCTTTCCTCCACTGTCCCACACCTTCCTCCTTCCTCTGCCCTCCTCCCTCCACCTTCCTTCTCAGCCCTCACCCCGTTCATCCTCCACTTCCCCCTCTCCCTCGTCCCCCCCACCTTCGCCCTTCCCCCCCATCGTCTCCCCACCTTCCCTCTCCCCCACTTCCCCCTCTCCCTCCCCCACCTCCCCCCTCTCCCATCTCCCTCCACCTTCCGCCGCACTCCCCTCACCCACCTTTTCCCCTATCTCTACCTTCCCCCTCTCCCTCCTCGCCTCCCCCTCTCACCCACACCACCTTCCCCTACTCCCTCCCACCCACCTTCCCCTCCCCCACCACCTTCCCCCTCCCTCTCCCCACCTTCCCCCTCTCCCTCCCCACCTTCCCCCTCTCACTTCCCCCCTCTCCCTCCCCCCGGGCACTTCCCCCTCCCCCTCCTTCGCCACAGTAGCGTTGGCGTTCATTAATACTAACGAGCGAAGTGAGGATCCTGCCGACACTGAGGCGTCTGGGAGTGTGGTGGGGGTTGACCGCTGGTCAAGGTAAACACAAGTGACCTAGTCCGGGCTTATAAGCAGATAAACCTAGTTTCTATTGACGGACCAGCTGCTCCTCCTGTTAATGCTGCTGCTGCTGCTGCTGCTGCTGCTGCTACTGCTGCTGCTGCTGCCCAGCAACAGCTGCGAACAGCAGCTGGAAAAGAAGGGGGTGGGAGGGAGGAAGGGTAGGGGTACGAGAAGAGAGGATATTACGAGTATGATGGGGAGAAGGGGGTACAGAGGATGGGGGAAGACAGAGGAAGGGGAGGAAAGAAAGAGTAAAGAGAAGGAAAGAGAAAGAATGGTAGAGAGGAAGGGGCAAAAAAGAAGAGGGAAAGAGAGGAGGGGAAGAAAGAGAGGAAGGAGGAATGAAAAAGCGAAAGAGAGGAAGGAGGAATGAAAAAGCGAAAGAGAGGAAGGAAGGAAGAGGACGAGGAAACATAGGAATGAGGAGAGAGAGAGGAAAGGGGAACGAGAGGAAGGGGAAAGAGAGGAAGAGAGGAAGAGAGGAGGAGGAAGGAGAATGGAAAGGGGTGGAAAAGGAGAGGGAGTGGGAGGGAATGAGAAAGAGAGGAAGTGGGAGGGAGTACGAGTGGGAGGGAGTGGGAGGGAGTGGACAGGAGTACGAGGTGTCTTGAGGGAGCGTAATGACGAGCACGGGAGAGTGTGAGAGCGTGAGGAAGCGTGAGAGAGCCACCTGTTGATTCTGTCCAAGGACAAAAGTTTCCCCCTCCTCCCCCTCCTCCCCCTCCGTGCTTGCCAACCACCTCCGCCACGTGGACCTATGGCCGCAGCAGTCGTCTGCTAACTACCCTAAGGTCGCCAGAGGTCGCCTTCAGTCCCCAATGGTCTCAGAGATCCGGATTTCACCAGCGATTCTATCCTGATGGACAATATCGTCTCACCGACAGAGGACCTACACATTGTTAGCTATTTCTGTGACGTCATTTCCTCTTCATGGATATGACGTCATTTTATGATGTCACTGTGTGAGGCAGAGCTTCGTTACGCGTCGTTGAATATTAACGAGGCGTTACATGAGCGTCATGTGACGTCACAGAACCGCCATAGCGTCACAACAGTGTTACATAGCGTCACTTAAAGTCGAAATTACGTCAAATATAACATGACATTCCAATCATAATATGACATCACACAAACGCCATTATATATAAAATGTCATATTCTTAAGGTCAGTGTCATGACATTAGAAGTGTCATGACGTCACACGAGCTATATCAAAATATGACGTCACAACTTACATCAGAGCTAAGGCGTCAGAAATATTCATGACGTCACAATTTTGCTAACTCATGACGTCACAAGTCATGACGTCACATATCCGTCGTGACGTCACATATCCGTCGTGACGACACATCCGTCGTGACGTCACATATCCGTCGTGACATCACATATCCGTCGTGATATCACATCCGTCGTGACGTCATATATCCGTCGTGACGTCATATATCCGTCGTGACGTCACAAACGCGTTGTGACGTCAAAACGCGCAGTGACGTCAGAAGTCATGACGTCACAAATGCGTCGTGACGTCGCATATCCGTCGTGACGTCACAAACGCGTCGTGACGTTACAAACGCGTCGTGACGTCACAAACGCGCCGTGACGTCACAAACGCGTCACGTGGCATTCCATCCTCTAAATGGATGTGCAATGATACCTGTCGGTTTAATAGCCGACTAGCCACGCAGCTCAGACCTGCAGCCGGTAAGTACACCAGAGATCCATCCGGTACTTGGACGAGATGTCCGGTAAATGATCCGGCTCGACCAAGAACACCGGCCGAATACATGACTGTCTATGGAAAAGAAGTATTTAAGTAACTCGGCAACACAGCTGGCAAGATAAGCTGACATAGGGGCAGCTACACAAGTGGCCGCCAGGAACGAAGGTGATCAAAGTCGGCAGACCGGCAGTATAGCCGGTTGGATAGCTTCTCTTTCCGATACAACATAGATTACAAGTTAGATAAAGAGGCCGACATGGGTGTGACTAGCGCCGGTTGGCGAAGAACCGGTCGTTAAAGCTGAGAAACCAGTCGGGAAAGCTCTGCTGTTCTCGCGTAGTTGGTTAGTTTTTATCTGTTACTTCTTCATTCCTATTCCACCTCCTGTGACCCTCTATCCCTTCCCCATAGCTGTATCTTTTTTCCACCCATTCTCATCCCCAACCCTCCTAATCCCTACTCCCTCGCCCCTCATCAAGTCCTACATTCCTCCCACATTCCCTCTCCTCTCCAACATCTGTGAGGATCCTTGGGTGGGCAGAAATGACATATCATTTGTTATCGTCCAGCGACTTGACGTCACATCGCCGTCACTGTCGACGATATCTTGCGACGACATGACGTCAACTTAACGGTCCTAACCGCCATAACCGTCACAGTCAACGCCCCCCATTGTAATTAGAATTGTTTTTGCAAGATCAAAGCAAACCGCTAGAAAGATCTGGTATTTGGAGAAAAAGATATTGATACAATTCCAGATACTGATACCATGTAACTTTTATTATCTCGTGTTGGACTATTGTTTCAATACTCGTACAACTACCAAAAAACGCTTAAACGCACAAAAATAAATGCTTGATTTAATCAATATATGCATAAAGTAAAATAAAATATCTACCTACCATCATTGTCCGCACCATCATCAAGACCACAAATGTCATCAGTTTCTTAATGACATTTAGACCAAATGCCATATGGTGGTGACTTAACATGCATGCATGTATGCATAACGGAATGCACAGTTATGTCAAATTGATACACGGGCACACACACACGGGCACACACACACACACACACACAATCGCGCACATAACATCACACACGCCCGCACAAATACACACACGCGTGTGCACTCACACATGCATCCGTTTGTAAGCCACATAAATACACATGTACATGTATCTACAATACATCAATATATTAACACATATCAGTTTTCAGTCATTCCTTCTTAACTAGTTGTAACTAAGTCAGACGAATTTGGCAATATCAATTACAAAAAGGGCAGCTCAAATTAGAAAGCCTAAGAAAAATGAAGACAAATGAAAATAACGAAGAAGATGCAAAGAAGAAAAGGAAGAAGATCAAGAGTAAAAACAAAACATAGCAACACCAAGAACAAGAAATTAACAAGATACAATAAAATTAGATAAATATCAAGAAACAAAAAAAAATGGTAATAAAAGAAGCAGCGTGAGATATCCCCCTAAACAGCCTAAAAGACACCAACCGGAAAACCACTTTTACTCGAACACCTCACTTAATAAACCTTCCCTTGAATGAATAAAATCGCCTGATGGCAAGCAGGGAACACGTGTGCAAGTCAAGAACAGGAGCGAAAAGGTTCACTTCGGCAATAAAAGGAGCCAACGACCCGCCAATAAATGTCTCTCCGAAGAGCGAGTCGCGGTCGAAGTGTCCGGGGACGTCGGGTCCTCCGGTTGCCACCTCGAACTCGACAACGGAACAACAAAAAGAGTCCCGCCGTCAACCGATTCATAATTAAGCACCTGGAAGCCCGCGTGCCAGGGGTTCTTCAACTGAGTTCTCCACGTGAGAGGGAGTCCACGTGAGGGGGAGTCCACGTGAGAGTTACACCATGTGAAGAGTCCTCCACGTGAGAGTTACGCCATGTGAAGAGTCCTCCACGTGAGTCCTTTACGTGAGTTCTCGACGTGAGGTCTCCATGAGGGTCCTCCACGTGAGTCCTTCTCGTGAGTTATCGATGTGAGTTCTCGGCGTGAGTTTTCTTTGTGAGTTCTCGTGAGGAGTACTTCATGTGAAAAGTCCTTCATATGAGGGGTTCACACGAGTACTCCACGTGAGTTCTCCACGTGAGTTCTCCATGAGAGTTCTCCACGTAAAGCGTTCTGCACGTGAGTTTCCGTACGAGTTCTCTACGTGAGGAGTTCTTCATGTAAGGGTTCTGCTATGTGAAGAGTTCTCCAAGCGAGTTCTCCAAGCGAGTTCTCCAAGCGAGTTCTCCAAGTGAGTTCTTGTGACTCCACATGACTCCTTCACGTGACTCCTCTACGTGAAAATGTTCTCCCATAAAATATCCCAACATCAGGACTTGTATCCTTGTATGGAAAAAGAGTCATAACCAATTTTCAGTGAACAAAATGAAGATGTATGCATAACGGAATGCATACAACATAATGACAGACACCATAATGACAGACAACTTTACGGAGCCGGAAGACAGTCACCATAGTCAAAATTTCTATTTCTCTTGGATTTTTTTTTTTTTCGAAATATTTTATTCATTTGTGGAGGACAGTTTCTTCGCCCGGAGCGGTAGGATGACAGTTTCTATTAGATTTTCATTAAGCTCCAATCCAATTCCTGAACTGGACACGGATCAAAGCCACGGCGGACCCTGTAACCCCGGAAGCACACTTTAACCTTTCGAAATGGTTATGTATTGAACTCGGACTAATCAAATGGTATTTTGGCGACACCCCTACGGACCAGACCCACGCAGTATATTCTTTTATGGTTGGAAGAAGAATGCTAACCACTTTTAAACGTTAACTAACCTTCCTCAAACCTCTCCTTTACCATCTCAGTTAATCCATTTCATCGACAGCGGAGGTTATCGGGAATGGAATGTATTGCAATACACAAGAACATAAGAATGAAGGAGACTGCAAGAGACCATAAGGCCTACACTGGGCACTCCCATGTCCATCACCACCAATCATCCCCATTCATAAAGCTCTCTATCTTTCTCTTAAAAGCACCAATAATCTCAACGCTCATTACATGGTTACTGAGTCGTTAACTACTCTATCGGTAATCCGGTTGTTACCTATCTCCTTCTTAACTACATTCCCAGCAAGGCGACCGCCATCCACAGAGCGGACAAGAGCAACAGGTTGACGTGGTCTCCACCCCCCCCCCGACCCCCTTGAACGTACCTGTAATCGGAGTGAGCAACAGGTAGATTAAGCCCCATTCACGTACCTGTAGGGGACAGAGGCAACAGGTAGAACGCCCTTTCCACGTACCTGTAAAAAAGACGAGATGTTTTTATTCAACAAGATTACAGATAAATCTATTATAAATCTAACACACACACATACATTATGTACATTAGACACATACATACACATGTATTTATATTGCTGAGCTTCGACAAAGGCATACATGATACTACCTCGCAGAGTGGGTTACTATATATATATATATACCTACATATATATACATATACATATATATACACATACATTTGCATATATACATACATACACACATATATGCATATACACATATACATATACATACATATACACATATACATATATACATATACACATATACATATATACATATACACATATACACACACACATATACACATATACACACACACATATACACACACACATATACACATACACACACACACACATATATATATATATATATATATATATATATATATATATATATATATATATACATGTAACCCTTTTTTATATCTCCAAAGCCATTTAATGAAACTAAAATTCAGACTTATTGACACAATGGAGAACAATAAAACAAATAAAACGCACCAGAGATCAAAGGTCACGTTACTCGGGCTATAAGCACAACGAACAAACAGACAAACCCGGTCTTGCTATTACTTTAATGTAAGGGCAGACTCCTTCGCAGGTGACTAGGCCAACGCAAGCTCATTCTCCGTAAGAGCGGAGGCCAAAGCCTTTACCGAGATGCTCCGTGGGATGGTGGTAGCATTAACTTGATTGAAATTCACAACCCCCCCCCCCAACACCACCTCCTCCTCCTCCTCCTTTCCCTTCTTCTTCCCCTCCTCTTCCTCCTCCTCCTCCTTCTCCTCTTCCTCCTCCTCTTCTTCTTGCGCCGTGTGGGCAACACGTGGTGGTACAGCTTATTTTTTTTTTTTTTTTTTTTTTTTATGCAGGGTATGTACCCTGTCGCCACATCACCGCCTCACTTCAGGGGCAGGAGATAACGTAAACCTAACACAAGCTCGATTTCATGTCTGAACAATACACAGACACACACACACGTACTATTCCTATTTTACTTGTTTTTTATATATTTATTTTTCAGCTAAGATTTATTTTTTAATCGTGGGTTTCGAAGAATCACTCAGTTTGACGAGTTATTCAACCTCAAGGAACAGAAAGAAAAATGTAAAGTTGGAATCATTTTCTTTATACCTTGTAAACTCGAAACACAATGCAACATATCACTTAACGATTGTAGCTTTATTCTAGCTGTATGTAGGTGATTTTACTAACCTGCAGGAAACCATTCCTAACCTCTGTTAATTTTCTCGCCCTATTTTTTAATTCGTACTACCCCCATAGGAAAACCTTTCTACTCCCCTCAGCCATCTCTCCCCTATATCCTATTACGTATCGGAGTTTATTCATAAATATTCTAACATTTTATTAAATTTTAGTTATTCATCATTTCACATGTAACCAAGAATTGTGTGTTGATAAGCACCTTGGGCAAGACACACCATGCCCTACCCCTCCCACCTTGTCATCGACTCGAGGTCACTCAGAATTGGCCAACAAGTTGGCCAGGGTTTTGGTCAACATGTTGACTCACTGGGGTAATCAAACCGGTAGTAGATGACATCAACTTCTTGGAGTGTGGAGGTGAGGGGATGGTTGTTGTTTTTCGTGTTTTGGAGTTTCCGTAGTCGACGAGGAGTCTGATCTTGGAGTTGAGGTTACTGGGTCGGACGTTCCATGAGACGTTTTTTTTTTTTTTTTTTTTTTGTAATCAATGTTCACATGCCTTTGGTAATACTGGCTTCTTTATTTCTGTTGTTGGGAGTTCGTCAAGATGCAATAAAGTTCCTGTTGTTGATGATGGAATCAAATCAGTAGGTGGAGATACACCTTTTCCTTTGGTAAGCCTCAGCCACTAATTGAATCTGGACATATGATCATGATTGTACACGCAGTATTTAAGAAAATTAAAAGTTAAAATGATACACGCAACAATAATGAAGTTATACAGAGGATGAATTACGGCGAAACAAAATCAAATGTACAGCATTAGCAAAACAAATTCACTGATCATTAGTTCGGTTACCTGAAAAGTGGCGCATCACAATGTCTAATGGTTAAAAGAAAACAGTACTCTGTGCATTTGTTGTATTTCACATTCGTACATATCTAGCCACACTTAATGAACAGACATAACTAGGAACAAAAATTCCACAAGACCTCTACCTGTTCTAAAAACACAAGGAACAAAATCAAAGAATTCGTCTACTTTGCTTTTGAGACCGGCCTTGTGATCTGCATATGCATGAGTACTATGTTTATGGAATCGTGATCTGTTTTCAAAGCCAGGCAAGGCGCCTGCAAATACAAGCGTCGAGGAGGGTGTGTCTAAACATACGATTACGAATGTTTTATGTACACGCTGTATATATATATATATATATATATATATATATATATACATATATATATACATACATACATATACCAAGGCTTTTTCCCCCTTCCAAGGGAGGTAGCCAAAAAGGGAAAGGCATAAAAACACTCCCACCCATTTCATCCCTAAATACCCTCCACACCCCTCCCACCCTTCCTCTCATCTGAGCACCTCCTGGATGACGGGTCATCCCTGCACCCTGCCCACCGCCCTGGGTCAGAAGCAGTGTCGCAAGACACAGTACATCCACAGCAAGGCCGCTTCATTTAATCGGCGACCCCCCCCTCTCCGTCCCCCTTTGCATATAAGGCGAGGACGGGGAGAAATCCCTTCGGGCTGCGTCAAAAATTTACTCACACATACTACCCCACCCCCCACCCCCCCGCCCATCCCTCCTCATGCAGTCACAACATCATCCATATACAACCATTCTCCACTCACCTCTGTCTTCCGTCCTCTCCCTTCCTTCCTCAACAGACATTCCCCTCTTCCCCAAAGCCCCCTTCACCCCATCCATCCACCTCATCCTAGGACGTCCCCTCATGTTCACTCCCTCCACATCTGCCTTCCATACCTCTTTTACTAGTCTTTCTTCACTCATTCTTTCCATGTGTCCGAACCATCCTAATATTCTTTCATCAACCCTATCTCCCAAATCCTTTTTCACCCCTGTTCTCCTCCTCACCTCCTCATTTCTCACTCTATCCAGCCTAGTAACCCCCACCATACTTCTCAGACACCTCATCTCAAACACATTCAAACTCCTTCTCTCTTCTTCTCTTATGTTCCACGTTTCTGCCCCATACAGTGCTGTTGGCACAATCACTCCTTCATACAGTCTCCTCTTCGCATCCATTCCCAAATGTCTATTCCTCATTACACTCTTTAAACCACCAAGGCATTTACTCGCTTCTCTCAATCTACATTCTACAGTATATATATATATATATATATATACATATATATGTATATATATATATATATATATATCAACAACCACAATGCACTTTAATTCTAAGCCATCAACATCGGAAGACCCAATGGAGGCCAACATGCAGAAATTTAAATGCGGTACTGTCAACGACTCGAACCCAGCAATCACATGATAAGTGCCGTAGTAACTTACCAACTACACTATCAAGAAACTCTTTGGGTAACCCGATGTTGATGGCTTAGAATTAAAGTGCATCGTGGTTGTTAAAATGTATTTCTAATCATTGGGACCCATTAAGTGTTGTACATATATATATATATATATATATATATATATATATATATATATGAACAGCTTATATAATTTATCCTTGCCGTGTTCCTCTCCCTCCATACTCTCATCCGTTCTCAACCCTTTTCATGTGACTCCGACCATGCCGCTTCTCCCTCCGTTCTCGATCGTCCTTTTTACCTCCTTCATAATTAGAGTGCCTACTGCTCCTGCTAACTTTTTAAACCCTTCCCTATGGTTGATGCAGGGGTGGGAAGTAATGTAGGCTGCCTCCAATATTTTTTTCTTTTTCTCTAGACCTTTGTGGAGCAACACTATCTTGTTCCAATCTGGAAGATGACCACATTGGTCTAAATGAACTACTAGTGAGTGGGAGCTTCTGTGAGCTCTGACGTCATTTTTGGGTTCATATGTCCGCAGCTCCACTGATCTTCCCGTCTCTACATGATATCCTAACGGACAACCACCATATGGTATATTGTAGATCGCGCCTTTCTCCATACCTTTTTCTTATTTATTTTTATTCTTGACAACCTCTCCTAATTTCGTACCCATGGAGAAAGCAACGCTCACACCCGCTTTTGTGAGAATATGTCCCAACTCCTCCGCGTACTTCGAGTTGGGGACGGACAATCTGTGCAGTAGTCCTTCCGGGTATCTGAGTTTAGTGAACACTTTGAATATATATTTGATTTCATCCTCTAAAAATTCTTCGCTACAAATACGGTACGCCCTTAAGAAAAATCCTATAACCACTCCGTTTTTAATTTTGTTACTATGCGCTGAGTAGAAATGAATCACATCGTCTTTATTGGTGTTTTTTCTGTAGACCGAGAATGATACCTTACTACCTCTCCTCCAAATCACCGTATCCAAGAAAGCTAGTCTGTTATCCATCTCGTGTTCGATAGTAAACTGGATGTTTGGTTCGACATGATTCAATCTACTCAACTTGTCATCTAATTGTACCTCTTTCGGAGCGATGACGAGGACGTCGTCCACATACCTCAGCCAAAGCGTGTCTTTACCCATTATCCTTATGAAATAATCTGTCTCTAAAACTTCCATATACAATGAGGCCAGAACCGCACTGAGAGGACTACCCATTGCAAGTCCTCGGTGTTGTCTGTATTCTTTCCCGTTGAACATGAAAGGACCAAACTTCACACACAGAGACACTAATTCTAAGTAATCACTTTTCCCCACTGGTAAATCATCTTCATCCAATCTGTCTACCACCTTCTTTGCCGGTGCCAACGCCCCTTTACCTCGACATTCGTAAAGAACGCAGTTACATCATAACTAGCCATTACTTTTTCTGAAATATCCACATTCTTTAACCTCGTGATCAGATCCCCAGAGTTTTTTAAATGGGCGTTACTTATCGAGCCTAGCCTCTGTGATAGTGGTTTGGCTGGGCATTTGGCCAGTCTGCGCGGGGCGCTCCCGATACCAGAGGTGATGGGTCTCATCGGGACGTTTGGTTTATGGGTTTTCGGAAGTCCCCGTATTCTGGGTGGTTTAGGGGCTTCCTCTAACAGACCCAGTAGCTTTTTCCCCCGGCTGGTTCTTGTTAGTATCTTCTTTGCTTCTTTCTTAAATTTCTCTCCTTCTAAAGCTGCGTGCCCAATATGTTTCTCTTCACATGTATTGGTGTCGCTGAGCAAGTCTAACATTTTTGTGTCATAATCTACCCTGTTCATGACGACAACTCCCCCACCTTTATCCGCACTAGTGTATGTATGTTAAAGAATGTGGATCTTTCAGAAAAAGTGATGGCTAGTTATGATGTGACTGCGCTCTTCTTCAGACTGACAGACTACCCATATCGTGGATCATCCTGCCGAACGTTTTGGAACGGACCGCGCTACGTTCGTAGTAACCTCTCCCTGGACAGATCTTCTCATTCTTTTCTCAACTCCCGTGCGGAGAGTCCGCCGTTCTTCTCAGATGGGCAAACGTCCGTGTCTATGTGAGTACCCTAAGGGAGTTGGAAGTTCTGTAGTGCCGCAGGACCTTTTTGTGCTCCTCTAACGTTTACCCCCAACCTTTTGTTTCGCCGCAGTAAACAGTAGGACATCCACCACACGGTACAGTGCAAATGACGCTATCCTTATTGATGTTTCCTCTACTGTTTTTCACTATGTCTTTCGTATTCCGTTAAGTACCATCTTTAAGCCAACTTACGACAAGGTGATCAGTGCCTCAGCTCCATTCGCGTGCAGTACAATATATCAATGATCCTCTTTCTTCTCAATTATGACAAATGCATTGATAAGCTCCACTTGTACACATCTTGTCGGATGGCTCGCCTGAATAAAGACTCGATGAAATAGAATACATACAGTGCCACGCAAGGGCCGTAGGTAGAACTACCAGGTCGTGTTCTAGGTCGTTTCCTTTTGTATGGTCAGGCGTGGCTTAATGGTATCGTCCTTGTTTCGTAATAAGCAGTAGCTCATGGAAGGGTGAGGGTCCCAGCGTTGGAGCTTATTAATCCATTTATCCTAAGAACACACACACACACACACACACACACACACACACACACACACACACACACACACACACACACACACACACACACACACACACACACACACACACACACACACACACACACACACACACACACACACACACAAATGCAATATACATTATACATACATATACCAAAGGCTTTTCCCCCTTACACGGGGGGTAGCCTACATATGTGTGTGTCGGACTCCGATCCACTTGCATGGCCTCTCAAAGATTATCTATCAATGTGTGTGTATCTGTGTGTGTGTGTGTGTGTGTGTGTGTGTGTGTGTGTGTGTGTGTGTGTGTGTGTGTGTGTGTGTGTGTGTGTGTGTGTGTGTGTGTGTGTGTGTGTGTGTGTGTGTGTGTGTGTGTGTGTGTGTGTGTGTGTGTGTGTGTGTTGCAATGTAAATGCCAAGACCGCTGCTCTTGATTGACAGAATGATTGACTGACTGACTGATTTAGCCAAATGGCCGACTCGTTCGCTGACTGACACGCCAGTCACTGAACATGTTCACTCGATAGGTGCTTAGGCCTATAATGAACATAGTCATATTTTCATTTTTATTTTTTTCGAGCCCGGGACAGTATATTGAGAGTCGAGGATTAGTTGATGTTTGAGGTGTGACGAGGAATGGTCCCAGGTTCCTCCTACCCAAGAGGCTGTCGATTACCGTCTTGGTAGTGTTGGAGGCAAAAAAGGTCATCCACTCCCACAAAAAATAAATAAATAAATAAATAATTTAATTAATTAATTAATAGATCAATATATAAATAGATAAATAAAGACGAGTAGATAAATGAATAAACAAATAGATAATAAAAATTTGTTAACAGACAAATAAATAAGAGTGGAAATCCCAGGTAAGAAAGAGAGAAAGAAAAAGAAAGAGAAAGAGAAAAAGAGAAAGAGAAAAAGAGAGAGAGAGAAAGAGAAAAAGAGAAAGAGAAAAAGAAAGAGAGACAGAGGCAGAGACAGAGAGAGTGAGAGATAGAAAGAGAGAGAGAGGGGGGTGGGAGAGGGAGGAGGGAGCAGAGATTGAGAAAAATATGTGGAAGGTGAAGAAGTAGTTCCGAAATTTTAAGATAGAGGATTCGAATCCGCAACTGAACTTGTGGGTTTCAACAAATTGACCACAATTAATTTAAAACCTCAATCTACATATGAAGTACCTTAACTGACGGATTCGAAACACAAATCTGAAGAGTTCGAAGCTCGAAAAAACGAGTCATTGTTCGACTCAAAGCAGCGAATTCAGCGAACCGAACCTTTTGTTCAACATGTACAGACTCTATCACTTCTCTGTCGGTAGACGATTTTATTCAAAAGGTTACAAGTTCGAAGTAACATCTCGCCCAGTTCGAGTTGGTTTTCGTTCTCCCGATTCCACGAAGAACCGAAGTCGTGACGGCCGAAGTAGACACAGACCAGCGTCCGATAAGAGGTTCTCCTTATCGGGGGAGGCGGGCACCTCGTCCCCCCTTCCCCCCTCTTCCCCCCTACCCCTCCCCCCCTCCCGCTGGTTCAAGGATAGCAGGACCTTATCACGAGCGCTTTTGATAAAGTTCTAAGAACTACCAACCTGATATTTCCTTCCCGACTCCGGAAGGTTCTTGCAGTGGGAGACGAGGGTAGAACAGCAAGAAGGTTCTGTCTGTTTCCAGACACGATAATAAAAGTAAGGTCATTGAATTAACTATATAAATGCATCAACTACATCAAAACACAGAAACACACTAGTTACGTCTGTTTCCAGGTACGGCGATAAAAAATAATTAAATTATATAAATGCAATGATCTGTACATTATATGAATATAAGAAGGACGGCAGGAAACCATAAGGCCTACATTAGGTAGTTCCATGTCCGTTACCACGTGTCATTCCCATCCATAAAGCTAACTAACCTTCTCTTAAAACAACTGATAGTTTCAGCGCTCACTACATGGTTACTAAGTCTATTCCATTCGTTGACCACCCTATTAGTAAACCATTTCTTGCCTATTTCCTTCTTAAATCTAAGTTTGTCCAATTTAAACCCATTACTGCCCTATTGTCTTAATATGATGAACTTGTCAGCATCACCAATTTTAAAGTCCTTGATCCACTTGAATACCTCTGTTAGATCACCCATCACAAGTCTTTCCAGGGAGTGTAAATCAAGGTACAGTCACTCAAAAAAGTATCGGTAAGAAATCGTACGGAAATGGACGTAAGTAAACGCTAAACTCTGACACATTGTTCAAAAGACTTGGAAACTGTTGGTACGCCTGTGTATCAATGCGCCAGTGTTTCTCATAGCTTTGTAGTTTATAAATGTGCGTCTTCATTATAGCAGCATTCAGTGAAGACATCTAAAATATTAGAATTATATTTAAGTTTATATATTACACAAATGTTATATTACTTGGAAGAAACAACCTGTTAACTGCTAAGGAGCTGTGGAGTGTTTTATTATAGGGCGAATGGCTGCCCCTTTGGGAGGACGAGGGTTGAGAAAGGGAGTAACGGGCAGGGGTTGCCATGTAGACAAGAGAGCCTGTAGCGTTGTCTAGGCCGAAAACATGTTGTGGTGTGGCAATATCTATTTCGTATGCTCTAGTGTGTGTGTGTGTGTGTGTGTGTGTGTGTGTGTGTGTGTGTGTGTGTGTGTGTGTGTGTGTGTGTGTGTGTGTGTGTGTGTGTGTGTGTGTGTGTGTGTGTGTGTGTGTGTGTGTGTGTGTGTGTGTGTGTGTGTGTGGGTGTGTGTGTGTGTGTGTGTGTGTGTGTGTGTGTGTGTGTGTGTGTGTGTGTGTGTGTGTGTGTGTGTGTGTGTGTGTGTGTGTGTGTGTGTGTGTGTGTGTGTGTGTGTGTGGGTGTGTGTGTGTGTGTGTGTGTGTGTGTGTGTGGTGTGTGTGTGTGTGTGTGTGTGTGTGTGTGTGTGTGTGTGTGTGTGTGTGTGTGTGTGTGTGTGTGTGTGTGTGTGTGTGTGTGTGTGTGTGTGAGTGTGTGTGTGTGTGTGTGTGTGTGTGTGTGTGTGTGTGTGTGTGTGTGTGTGTGTGTGTGTGTGTGTGTGTGTGTGTGTGTGTGTGTGTGTGTGTGCGTGTGTGTAACTATAATTACTTTAAATCTTGTCACACCTTCTCGCATTAAATGCTTATTCTACACCACGTATTTTAACGTAGGAAAAAGGTAGGGCGCAACTCTGTTACGACTACCAACTGTACAGGAACATCGATTCTGTTACTTCACTCGTCTCCCACGAACACCTAAAACCACCAACGGATACTTTTCTGAGTGACTCTACCTAAGCCTGTCCTCGTTCGGTATATTTTTGAGCCCCATTTTGGTCATTCTCCTCTGTACCGATTCTGGTGAATTTATGTGTACATAGGATGGAGACCAAAAATGTACCACATAGTCAATTATGGATCTAACTAAACAGACAAGAGTTTGATAACTACCTCTGTACTTTTATTCGTAACCGTCCTAACAATGAAACCTAATGCTCTGTTAGCTCTATCTCTAGCGCTAGTGCACTGTTTTCTGGATTGAAGGTCAGGACTCACTAGCACTCCCAATTCTCTCTTGCACTCAGTTTTTCCTAAAAATGTGTTATCTAAGCTATATCTGCTTTCTGGGTTATGTAAATTTACGTTTAACACACTGCATGATAAGATATTGAAGTCCATTTGCCATATCACTGACCATGTGAGCAATTTGTTAAGATCTTCCTGCAGTACCCCGTCTCTTCCTGTAGTATCAAGACACACACGCACGCATACACGCACATAGCTCCCATTACGGCGGTCCGGGTTCAAAACCAAACCAGGGCAGAAATAATTTCAGTATCTCTGCGCTGCGAGTCGTTACTCCAACTATCGTGGGCGGGGAGTTGAGTGTGTGGGTGCGTGTAAGGTCACATCATTACCCATAGATCGGTCATATATGAGCTCTGAGCTCTCTTCCGGGAGGGAAATAGCTGTCGATCACGAGTCCAACACGTGATCCAAGACCATGGTGAATACATATCCATGCAAGGCCCTTTGTCCCTTATATGGGGGTTATCAGAGTCGAAATCACACACCTACATCAGAAACAGGTAAAAGCCATTCACCTAAAACCTTCTCATCTCGGACATTTAGAGAATGAATGGATCTGTACAAAGTCAAGGTTTCGGTACACTAGGATAACATGCTACTTACTTTTGCTTTTTGGTTCGAGTCGAAACGACTTTGGTTACAATGATCTAGACTTCCGTAAGAACATCTCAGCAATTTTGTGTCTAACATTCGCATTCTAGGTTTAGCTTCTCTTTGTTCGTCATTCGGCGTCTCACTACTGTATATGACGCAAAGAGTAATTCGAAATTTGAAAATCAAAAGATCGCAACCGAAGTAGCAAAAGCAAATAGCATGCTAGCCAGAAATGTCTAGCGTGCCGCCACCTTTTCACTGCTGGACTCAAAAACAGTGCAGCGAGGCACAGCTCCTCAATGACAGGAACTGATAGCCGATGCTGGTTTACCCCCATTGATTCACCATACATAAATAAATGCATAAACACAAAAACAATATTGTAACTAAACATGTAAGAAATAACAGACAAATATACAGGCGAATATAATCACTTTATAATATAAAAAAAGAGGTATTTATCCAATTTCTTTAACATTATCTATTACGTAGAACAAATCTATGAACAAAGCTATCCATCAATAACAAGATATCTCTAATTATTTGAAGTTAATAACTGTCTAAATTCGGCTTAATAAAAAAACAACTAAATCCCACGCTTATGAAAATCTTCTAATAAACCTTACATGACAAACAGGTTAGATCTGATAATCTCTTTTATGGTCCGAAATCAAGGATTTCGTAAAGCCCCGAAATTGATGGGAACTAAGTTATAAGACAGGTTAGGTTTCATTACGAGCATGTAGAAAAATAAATAAAAAGAATTAATAAGTAAATAAACAAATAAATAAGTAAATATATTAATAAATAAATAAATTAATAAGTAAATAGATTAATAAGTAAATTAATAAGTAAATGATAATAATAATAATAATAATAATAATAATAATAGTGATAATAGTGATAATAATGATAATAATGATAATGATGATAATGATAATAATAATAACAATAATAATAATAATAATAACAATAATAATAATAATAATAATAATAATAATAAATAATAATAATGAAAATGAATAAATAAATAAATAAAAATAAATAAAATTGTGATATTACTGGGGCTACTTTACGATTTCACATTCTAAAACCTCTAGTAAATCAGTTAGAACTAAATTCCTTGGGACACGAGATTGAATTATGGCTCTAAGCAATATCAATACGAAGAAGAAAGTGTCGACTGAGAGATATGCACAGTAAAAATCAGAAATAATATGACTGGCAGAGTGCTAAGCGGCAGAGTGCCCCAGCGCGGTGCAATAGGATTCGTCATCTATGTCCCAGGATGCATATTGCGATAACAGTGTCTAAATATTTTATATATATAATATATATATATATATATATATATATATATATATATATATATATATATATATATATATTCTTCAATTCTAAGCCATCAAAATCGAGAAACTCGAGGAGAGTTACATGCAAAAATTGAAACATGGTACAGCCAAGGACTCGAACCTGCGCTAGCACGTGACAAGTGTATATATGGGTTCCTCTTATTCGTAAAGGAAAGAGATGGCCGAGCCAAAAAACACACAAAAATATGCATGCGCACACACACACACATATCACTTTGGTGATGAAGGGTCGCCTGTCGTAAAAAATAACAAATGCTGCGAGACTAAGACAGCAAAACCCTCCACAGAAATGTGCAGCCTCACTTTAAACCATCATAAAATACTTGACATACTGTGCAAGACCCGTGTTTCCATTCCTCTGTACAACAGAATGGCTTTCGCAGTTCAGTACACCAGAGCATAAGAACATGAGAATGAAAGAGACTGCAGGTGACCATGAGGCCTAAACTAGGCCGTTCCATGTCCATTACCACCTGTCATCCCCATCCATAAACTTGTCTAACCGTTTCTTAAAACAACTGATAGTTTCGGCGCTCACTACTTGGTTACTAAGTCTGTTCCATTCGTTGACCACCCTATTAGTAAACCAATTCTTTGCCTATTTCCTTCTTAAATCTAAATCTATCCAGTTTAAATCCATTACCGCGAGTCCTGCCCTGTGGTCTTAATATGATGACCTTGTTAGCGTCACCCTTGTTAAAGTCTCGAACGGAGAGCGTGGTGATGATGCTATTTCAGCTTAAAGTAGTTATGTATGGTTCGAATATAGTCTATGCGCTCCGGTTACGAATATTTATTGCAACTCTGAGGGCACATCTTCCCTAAGACGCAAAATCTCTTTAGGAAAATCGTGAGGTCCAACTGGAAGTACCGCATTTTGAGTCAAATCTTTAATAAAACGTTTCGACATTATCTTCTTTTACTGTTCAGGTTAAATTGTACGTTCATGTTAGCTGTCGCTAGGCGATTTTATTCACCACACACACACACACACACACACACACACGACTCGATGTCGCAGTGGTAGGGTTCCCGGCGCCACTACGGCGGTCCGGGTTTGAATCCCGCCCAGGGCTGAAATAATTTCAGTATCGCTGCGCTGCGAGTCGTTACTCCAACTCTCATGGGCGGGGAGTTGAGGGTGGTGTGTGTGTGTGTGTGTGTGTGTGTGTGTGTGTGTGTGTGTGTGTGTGTGTGTGTGTGTGTGTGTGTGTGTGTGTGTGTGTGTGTGTGTGTGTGTGTGTGTGTGCATGCGTGCGTGCGTGTAAGGTCACAGATCGGTCATATACGAGATCTGAGCTCTCTTCCGGGAGGGAAATAGCTGTCAATCACGAGTGCAACACGTGATCCAAGACTATGGTGAATCTCACACACACACACACACACACACACACACGTACACGTACACACACACACACACACGTACACGTACATACATCACGAACTTGGGCCTATTAACATTTTGGGTGTTGTTGACGCCATCTTTGTTTACATCAGTCAGCTGAGGAGGTACTCCGAGGACAGTGACGGCCGCCCGTCCTCGCAAACAAAATGTATCAAGTATCAAGCTTAGTCACGAACTAACCTCCATTTAGTGTAGGATCGTAAACACACACTCCTCCCTCCTCCACATACTCCTCCCTCCTCCGCATACTCCCCCCTCCTCCGCATACTCCCCCCTCATCCACATACTCCCCCTTCATCCACATACTCCCCCTCATCCACATACTCCTCCCTCCTCCACATACTCCCCCCTCATCCATATACTCCTCCCTCCTTCGCATACTCCTCCCTTTTCCTCATACTCCTCCCTCCTCCACATACTCCCCCTCCTCCACATACTCCCCCTCATCCACACAATATTCCCTCCTCCACACAATCCTCCCTACTCCACATAATCCTCCCTTTTCCACACAATCCTCCCTACTCCACATAATCCTCCCTTTTCCACATAATCCTCCTTCTTCCGCATACTCCTCCCTCCTCCGCATACTCCCCCCTCCTCCGCATACTCCCCCTCCTCCGCATACTCCTCCCTTCTCCTCATACTCCTCCCTCCTCCACATACTCCCCCTCCTCCACATACTCCCTCCTCATCCACATACTCCCCCTCATCCACATACTCCCCCTCATCCACACAATATTTCCTCCTCCACACAATCCTCCCTATTCCACACAATCCTCCCTATTCCACGTAATCCTCCTTCTTCCGCATACTCCTCCCTCCTCCGCATATTCCTCCCTCCTCCGCATACTCCTCCCTCCTCCGCATACTCCTCCCTCCTCCGCATACACCCCCTCCTCCGCATACTCCCCCCTCCTCCACATAATCCTCCCTCCTCCACATGTAGCCTCCTCCTCCCTTTTACGTCAGAGGTCGTCTGCCTGATCGAGGATGACCTCTCAAGCACATCGTCGGCCCTCAAGTCTCCGTCTCCACTTCCTCCTCCTCCTCCTACTCCTCCTCCTCCTCCTCCTACTCCTCCTACTCCTCTTCCTTTTCCTCCTTCTCCTCCTACTACTCCTACTCCTCCTCCTCCTTCTCCTCACTCTTCTCTTCCTCACCCTCCTCCTCCTCCTCCCCTCCTCTTCCTTTCTTCCTTATCTTCTTCCTCCATTCCTCCTTCTCCTTCTCCCCCTCCTCCTTCTCCTCTTCCTCCTTCTCCTTACCCTTCTCCTCCTCACCCTTCTCCTCCTCACCCTTCTCCTCCTCACCCTCCTCCTCCTCACCCTCCTCCTCCTCACCCTCCTCCTCCTCACCCTCCTCCTCCTCACCCTCCTCCTCCTCACCCTCCTCCTCCTCACCCTCCTCCTCCTCACCCTCCTCCTCCTCACCCTCCTCCTCCTCACCCTCCTCCTCCTCACCCTCCTCCTTACCCTCCTCCTCCTCACCTTCCTCCTCCCCTCCTCTTCCTTTCTTCCTCCATTCCTCCTCCTGTTCCTCCCTTTCTCTTCCTCCTCCTGTAGCATTTTTGTCATCATTATTCTCATTATCACTACCTTATCCTCTTGCATTTCCTCCTCCTCGTCTTCCTCTCCTCTTCTTCCTCCTCGTCTTCCTCTCCTCCTATTCCTCCTTGTGTCCCTCTCCTCTTCTTTCTCCTCGTCTTCCTCTCCTCTCCTCTTCCCTCTTCCCTCCCTCCCACGGGGTCACCTCGGGTGTCGAGAAGTAACATTCCTGAGGATAAAGACGAAAGCTTTACAACGGAACAGCTTCCGCGGGAGACATGGACTGCGCTTCCATTGTTGGGGAGGAGGAAGAGGAGGAGGAGGAAGAGGAAGAGGAAGAGGAGGAGGAAGAGGAAGAAGAGAAGGAAGGGAGGAGCAGGAGGAGGAGGAGGAGAGAAGAGGGAGGAGGAGGAGAGGGAGGAGAGGAGAGGGAGGAGGAGAGGAAAAAGGGAGGAGGAAAAGGAAGAAGAGGAAGACGAAAGGAGGAAGAAGATGATGAGGAGGAGGAGGAGGAAGAGGAGGAGGAGGTGGAGGAGGAGAGGGAGAAAGAGAGGAGAAGGAGGAGGAGGAAAAGGAATGGGAGTAGAAGGAGAGGGAGGAGGAGGAGGATAGGGCGAAGGAGAGGGAGAAGGAGAGGGAGAAGGAGAGGGAGAAGGAGAGGGAGAAGGATAGGGAGGAGAGGGAGGAGAGGGAGGAGGAGGAAGAGGAAGAGGAGGAGGAAGAGGAGGAGGGGAGGAGGAGGGGAGGAGGAGGGAGGAAGAAGGAGGAGGAAGAGGAAGGAGGAGGAAGAGGAAGGAGGAGGAAGAGAAGGAGGGATGAAAAGAAGAGGAAGGAGGAATGAGGATGAGGAGGAGGAGGTGGGAGGAGGAAAGGAGGAGGTAGGAGGAGGAGGAAGGAGGAAGGAGGAGGAGGAAGGAGGAGGAAAAGAGGAGGAAGAGGAAAGGAGGAGGAGGAGGAGGTGGGGAGGAGTTGAAAGGATGAAATTTTGGGGCACGGGCGTGGTGAGAGAAGAGGATTGGGCGGGAGGAGGAGGAGGAGGGAATAAGGACAGAAAAATGTTACTGAAATCGTCTTGAACTCTCTGAAGCTTTGGCTTCGTACAAGAGAGTGAGGCCACTTATAGAATCGACAATAGGACCAGCTTCACACTAAGCTAATTTTCGTCAACTATTTCCAGTTCGAAAAGAAACGACCTCGATAATAATCTTTAGTTTCTTAAATTTCCAAATATAAAATCACCTTTGAGTTATACATTACGAAACTGAAGGACAACTTGTCTCCCTCTTGAAGGGCCCACCCACGTTTTACATTTATTCACTTATTCATTTACTTGTTTATTCATTTATTTATTTATTCAATTATTTACTTATTTTTCTTATGTAATTGCTTATTATCTTGTTTTATTTTATTTTAATAAATTAATTTACTTAATTTATCTTTAGAGAGAGATAGAGAAGAATGAGTGAGTGAGTGAGTGAGTGAGTGAGTGTGTGTGTGTGTGTGTGTGTGTGTGTGTGTGTGTGTGTGTGTGTGTGTGTGTGTGTGTGTGTGTGTGTGTGTGTGTGTGTGTGTGTGTGTGTGTGTGTGTGTGTGTGTGTGTGTGTGTGTGTGTGTGTGTGTGTGTGTGTGTGTGTGCAACTAACTCAGCCAGGAGACTGGCCACACGACTGTCCTTTGCGGGGTCATGCCTCTCCAAAACGAACAAAACATGCACATACACACACACACCACACACACACACACACACACACACACACACACACACACACACACACACACACACACACACACACACACCACACACACACACACACACACACACACACACACACACACACACACACACACACACACACACACACACCACACACACACACACACATACACACACACACACACACACACACACACACACACACACACACACATACACACACACACACACACACACACGAACTTGTACATGCGCACACTGACACCTGACGGCAGAAGGAACAAAAGGAAAAGTATCACCAAGTACGGAAGTTGTGAACACAATCGACCTAAGAAGTTCGAAGAAACTCCAACGTTCGGTTCAACAGAAGCCGAGCGATAATATCAGACTCGTTCGTGCGTGAACACAGGGTCGACCTCCACGCCTTCGTCCACCATTCCACAATGTTTCGTCCGATCACGGCCTCGCCATTGCCCCCCTATTCCAATATACCATAACCCACAGAGCTTCGAACGAAAGATTCTGAAACAAGGGGCGATAGGTAATGGTACAGACTCCTTCTACGTGTTTTGCTCCCCCCGTCCCAAGTCCGCTAACCACCAATTAGATCATTTTTATTTAGGACGAGTGTGAATGTGACTTACGCCGCTTTCACCGCTCAGACAATCTGCGTCTTCAGATTCCCGAAGAAGAATTCCTCCATTGGAAACGTCACTATGATATCAATAAACAAGATGGTACCGTTCTCTGGACCCTATATTCGTATGGGCCCACCCTATCTTCGTATGGGCCTACCCCATTTTCGTATGGGCCTACCCCATCTTCGTATGGGCCTACCCCATCTTCGTATGGGCCCACCCCCATCATCTTCGTATGGGCCCACCCCCATCATCTTCGTATAATCCTACCCAATCATCTTCGTATGGGCCTACCTCCATCATCTTCGTATAAGCCTACCCAATCATCTTCGTATGGGCCTACCTCCATCATCTTCGTATAGACCTACCCAATAATCTTTGTATGGGCCTACCCCCATCATCTTTGTATGGGCCTACCCCCATCATCTTCGTATGGGCCTACCCCATCTTTGTATGGGCCTACCCCATCTTTGTATGGGCCTACCCCATCTTTGTATGCGCCTACCCCATCTTTGTATGGGCCTACCCCATCTTCGCAACAGACTTACGCAACTTACAATATATTCGCAGGACCCTACAATACTTTCGGCGAAGCCTACAATAACAATGAAAGAGGTCCACAATACAATCGAAGAGGCCTACAATACTTTTTTTCGGGACTCACAATACCTTAGGAGGAATATACAATACTTTAGGAGGGCACTACAATATCTTCGAAAAGGCCTACAATTTCTCGGTACTGGGCTACAATACCTCCATAGTGGCCTACAATACCTTTGTAGCGGCCTACAATACATAGTGGCCTACAACACCTCCGTAGTGGCCTACAACACCTCCGTAGTTGTCTACAACACCTCCGTAGTGGCCTAAAACACCTCCGTAGTGGCTTACAACACCTCCGTAGTGGCCTACAACACCTCTGTAGTGGCCTACATTACCTTTGTAGCGGCCTACAATACCTCTGTAGTGGCCTACAATACCTTTGTAGCGACCTACAGACTTGAGAAAAATTTTCATTCTCAAAAAAAAAAAAAAAAAAATCCTGAAGAGGAATAAAATCGCCTGGCGTTGGCCATTGAAATACTAACAGATCTTCAAAGCGCTCAATTTCTTCCATAAGGGACAGTTCCACCTTGAAAGAAGACTTGTTCCACCCCTGGAGGAAGCCTATACCATCTTTGGAGGGTGTCCACCTAACCTTTTTGAGGAATTTACTCCACCTATGAAGTGACCCATCCTCCACTTTCTAAGAGATATTGCACGCTGGCACCTAAGGAGGGTCTCCTACCTGATTCTTCAGATCCGTTCTTCACAGGCTCCTCCTGTTCTTCGTTCTCGTAGTAGTCTTTGTTCAGAATCGATTTTTCATCGTCGTCGTCGTTCCTGGGTTTCTTGGGGATCGCCCCTCCAGAGGCCTTCGGGGTCTCGGTCGAGGTGGGAGGGGACGGGAGTGATGGTGGCGGAGAGGAGGGCTTTGGTTCGCTAAAGGGTGAATCGTTGAAGGACGGGGAAGTCGGGGAGAAGGGTTGGGAAGAGGTCGGCGGCGTAAGGGGGTCATCAGACTTCTGCCGGTAGCTGAGAGTCTGCAGAGCCTTTCGGTTCTTTTCCTTGAGTTTCCCCTTCCCCATATTCCCCATACGCTTCAGCATGGTGGCTCACGAAGTTGGGATGGTCCTTCTTGAATTGGCTCCTCCTCTTCGGAGGCTCAGGGTGACTTCGAGGACCCGCCTAGTCACCGAACTCGCTCCGCCGAAGAAGGTTCAGCACACTACGGAATTTCCTGGTTCTTTGGACTACTCTCGTTATCAAGATCGCAATAAGTGAGGATTCAATAACGAGGTCACTTGTCCACTTCGGAAGTCTCCAAGCTTCAAGATCAAAGAACATTCACTCTTTGCTTCTGAAGGAGGGAACTGCGCCCACGGGAACTCAAGAGGCGCCCCTGGAGGCCAAGAAGAACTGGAGGGGGGAAGAAGAAGGTTCTTCCAGTAAGTCGAGAACGATTTAATTTAGACTCTTCGTGCGAGTGTGGTGTCACTTCGGTGGGTTCGGCGAAAAGAGAGTTGGGTGTGCTTATCGTCTCGTTATCGCAGCGCTCGAGGTTTCATCTGGGTACCTTGGTTATCACTTGACGAAAAAGATGAAAAACAACAGCTTTCCTGTAGTAGGCAGCTCCGTCACATTTTTATTTATTTTTTCTTTTCACAAGCTGCAACTCCAGCATCCCCTTTCTTTTTAGAAGAATATCAAAAGAAAAATTATCTTACACTTTCTTAGTTCTTATTAACAGAAGCACTTTATTTTTTAAGTATATTTCACTCAAATGATCATAAGACAATGTGAAGCTTGTCCAGCCATAAAAAAAAATAAATTGCACTCTCAAAATATAGCGATTAGTATCAAGTCCTTACAAGGATAACAAAATTTCTACATTGAATTAAAACGTCTAGAAAAAAAAATCACACTATAAACGAGTTTGTATTCCTAATGGTTTTGATAGCGCTACACTTCTCGTACCATCCATCCCCGGATCTTTGCCTACACTAAGTCACTCTTCACCCAATCGCACTCGACAGGCAAGAGATGGTGAGGTGCCCACACCACGAGGCTCTGAATGGCTGAGGCCGATGCAGTCACCTCTGCCATATGCGTTTTGATGATTATTGGGACAGGTAACAATGACTGCTGGGTATCGGAGAAGACACGCGAGATTCGAACCCACAACTAAACGAATGCGACAGCAGAGCGCTTTCGAAATAAGCGAAATTTGGTAAAACGCGGAAACAACTCGATACACGTTTCTACACTCGCCCCGGCGGACATAAATGTTCAGATCGACACCAGGACCGACGCAGAGGCAGGGGAACACTGAGGAAGGTAAAATTCCAAGCGCTTATGATTAGACATGCCTCACTCTCCCCCCCCCTCTTTGCTATCGGCCAGACTACACACGCACGCACCAACACACAGTCATGTATTCAAACACACACACACACACACACAAACAATATATATATATATATATATATATATATATATTATATATATATATGTATATATATATATATATATAGGCACACGCTTGCTGATGTAATGGTACTGCCTTCGACATCTAACTCAGAGGTTCCGAGAGCTGATTTAGCTGTGTGTGTGTGTGTGTGTGTGTGTGTGTGTGTGTGTGTGTGTGTGTGTGTGTGTGTGTGTGTGTGTGTGTGTGTGTGTGTGTGTGTGTGTGTGTGTGTGTGTGTGTGTGTGTGTGTGCGTGCGTGCGTATGTGTGTGAGTGCGCGCGCATACGTATAAGGTCACAGTATTACCTGCAGATCGATCCATTAAGCTATGAAGCTCTCATTCGTAAGAGTAATAATTGCTAATCACAAGTTCATCATGTGACCCAAGACCTTCTCAAATTAAAGAGAAAGGGAAATGTGTGAGAGAGAGAGAGAGAGAGAGAGAGAGAGAGAGAGAGAGAGAGAGAGAGAGAGAGAGAGAGAGAGAGAGAGAGAGAGAGAGAGAGAGAGAGAGAGAGAGAAATGAAGAGCTATAGATAAGACAAATGGAGAGAGAGAAAAAGAGAAATTAGATACGAGAAAAAAGGAGACGGGGAAAGAGAGAAAAATAAAGGAATAAAGGGTAAGAGGGAAAGAGAAAAGAAGAGAGGGAGATAGGGGGAAGAAGGAAAGAAAGGAAGAAAGAGGGAAAGAAGGAAAGAAAGAGGGAAAGGAGGAAAGAGAAAGGGAGAAATGAAGAGATGGAGAAATGGAGAGGGGGAGAGAGGGAGAGAAGGAGAGATGAAGAGAAGAAGGAGAGAAGGAGAGAAGGAGAGGAGAGAAGGAGAGGAGAGAGGGAGAAGGAGAGAGGGAGAAAGGAAAGAATGAGAGGAGAGAAGGAGAGAGGGAGAGAAGGAGAGAAGGAGAGAGGGAGAGAAAGAGAGAGGGAGAGAGGGAGAGAAGGAGAGATGGAGAGAAGGAGAGAGGGAGAGAGGGAGAGAAGGAGAGAAGGAGAGAAGGAGAGGAGAGAAGGAGAGGAAGGGATGAGGGAGATAAGGAGAGGAGAGAAGGAGAGGAAGGGATGAGGGAGATAAGGAGAGGAGAGAAGGAGAGGAAGGGATGAGGGAGATAAGGAGAGGAGAGAACTAGAGAGGGAGAGAAGGAGAGAAGGAGAAAAGGAGAGAACGAGAGAACGAGAGAGGGAGAGGAGAAAATGAGAGGAGAGGGAGAGAAAACTAAGGGGCTGAGGTTGTGTGTGTGGGGGGGGGAGGTCAGCGGGCAGCCCCATGTCCATACCAAAGACACCGACTTTCCAAATCCTCTTGCTTATGCATTTCTTGGTAGGCAATACCAAAACAGTAATTTACAAAATGTTTTTTTTTATTATTATTAATAGTAAAGTATTTTTCAATGACGTGTTAAAAACACTGACTGCAAAGTAGGTGGTTGCCAAAAATAGACAAATAAATCAACAAATAAATAAATAAATCGATAAAAGACACTGCAGGATAACCGGGCTATCCCCTTAGGGAACGATACAATCACTATTAATTAACGACCTTTGATCATTGTTATTAACGAAGACCAAAGTTCGGTTGGGAAGAAGATATATATTTTTCAGTAACAAAAATATAGACGATATAATTGTTCATATAGAATATTGATTACACTGGGTCGCTTACTAGCTTCAGTCCTACCTGACCTAAATAACATCGTCTGTTACTGTTATTGTCATTGATATTGTATTGTTACGTTATTTTATCATTACGTTATGTTAATCTAAGTAATTCTATGTTGTTGCTAATGTTGTTGTTGTTGCTAATGTTGTTGTTGTTGCTAATGTTGTTGCTGTTAATGTTGTTTGTTGCTGTTAATGTTGTTGCAGCTAATGTTGTTCATAATGTAGTTCCTAATGTTGTTGCTGTTGTTGCTAATGTTGCTGTTGTTGCTAATGTTTAGTCTACTGTATCAATAGACTATGCCACCAGAGTTGCGTAGAGAATCAATTGCCCTCTGGTATTCATCTCAAAGACCCTCCACCCCATATATATTGTCATGGTGTCTGTATGATACTAATGTATGGCAAAGGTGTTAAAAAGGTAAAACTATTAATCCCTTATGTTCAGTGACCAAATGAACTCTATCGACACCATCAAACGAAATTATATGAAATCTACGAAGGAATACGGATTTTCCTTGTGTTTATGCGTGGTTGTGTCTCCTATCATCGCTCATTCTCCCTCTGAACAGATCCTGGGGGATCACAATACATACTTGGTGTGACCAGACATAACTCTGGGCTCGGGTTCTATCCCAGAGGCTATTGGTAATTACCACTTAAACCTCCTGGCATAAGCTTCGGTTCCACCTCTTATATACTCGTGTATATATATATATATATATATATATATATATATATATATATATATATATATATATATATATATATATATATATATATTTATGTATATATATATATTATATATTTATGTATATATATATATTATATATTTGTATATATATATTATATATTGTATATATATATATTATAATATATATTATAATATATATATTAAATATATGTATATTTATATATATATATATATATTAAATATATATATATATATATATATATACATATATATTAAATATATATATATATATATGTGTGTGTGTGTGTGTGTGTGTGTGTGTGTGTGTGTGTGTGTGTGTGTGTGTGTGTGTGTGTGTGTGTGTGTGTGTGTGTGTGTGTGTGTGTGTGTGTGTGTGTGTGTGTGTGTGTGTGTGTGTGTGTGTGTGTGTGTGTGTGTACGTGCAATAAACCAGTAACCTACAAATAAAATTAGACTAACCCACTATTGGAGACAATTAGAAGTACAGAGATGTCCGTATATTTTGTTCTTGTTGTTATTATTGTTCTTGTTCTTGTTCTTATTCTTGTTGTTCTTGTTGCTGTTTTAATTTCCTGGTCTGGGTGGCACGTGGAAGAAAAGCCCTCCACAGTGAGAGTCCTAATATGCGCTCCCTCCACATCCCTCCACATAATCAACCATAATTCGTAATCAAGTCCCTCCACACGGCCAGCCAGACATGCCCTCCACGTAACCAAGAGGACGTGACCTCCATCTGGCCAGAGAAACGATACCTCCACGAATACAAGGAGGTGTGGAGGGGCCCTGTGTTTAACGTGGTCGACCGGGTCCATAATATTGGCGGTTCGAATGCCTCATACCAGACTCACACTCTTGAGGCAGAATACAAAGTAAATCTTCACTTTCTCCTTTGATTTTCCAGAATCCTTACATGTTTTTGTTTTTTTAGTTAAAGAGTTAAATATATTTTCCTCGCGCGCGCACACACACGCACGCACACACACACACACACACACACACACACACACACACACACACATACACACATGCACACACACACACATACGTACACACACACACATACGTACACACATACGTACACATACATACGCACACATACATGCACATTCCCACTTTATGTATAATTAAAAATTTTCATAGGAATGATCATTATGCTGATGTTACACTATGTTGTATAATAATAAAATAAAAAGTATATGAATAGATAAATGAATGAATAAACTATAGTATAGATAAATTAACAGAATACATCAGATAAACTAATATTCAATTTAATACCTAGATACCTATATTTTTATGCAGTAATCTATAGAGACAACACTTTTATGGGGAGAAATGGGGCATTTGGTGTATGTATATATATGTGTGTGTGTATATGTGTGTGTGTGTATATGTGTGTGTGTGTGTGTGTGTGTGTGTGTGTGTGTGTGTGTGTGTGTGTGTGTGTGTGTGTGTGTGTGTGTGTGTGTGTGTGTGTGTGTGTGTGTGTGTGTGTGTGTGTGTATGTGTGTGTGTAAGCTCAAGTAAAAAACAAATGAACAAACAAATAAATATACATAAAAAAAAAGGTTTGGCCCGAAATGCACGTTTCGACTCCGTGCAGTCATCAGGCCCCGATCCCGTCCATGTCAACAAACCGTCAAAACCTCCACAATCCCCTCCACTTTACCAGATGGAGGCTCCTCCACTCTTCTCAGATGGAGGCGAGGTGTGATGGTCCAGGGGATAGAGTGCTCTACCTGGGCATTTGCGGCTACCCCCCCCCCCCCCCACCGTGTAAGGGGGGAAAAAAAGCCTTTGGTTTATGTATGTATGTACCCGGGCATTTTCAGGAATCCTTCTTCCTGAATATCTTAGACCCATTCCTGTATCAGAGGGTACTCAAGACCCTACTCTTTATCCCCCCAACTCAACGGACGAAAATAAAAGAATATAGAAACTTAAATTGTTACACACACACAAACACATACATACACATATTATACATGCGTGTGTGTATATTTGTGTATTAGTGTGTGTTTGTGGTGTGTGTGTGTGTGTGTGTGTATTACCTAGTTGTATTTACCTAGTTGTATTTTACGGGAAGGGGAGCTATGCTCGTGGTGTCCCGTCTTCATATCTCATTTTATTTAAACTATTTTTAAATTCATGTATTGTTTTTGCACACACCACTTTCTCATCTTTCTTCCAACTGTGTGTGTGTGTGTGTGTGTGTGTGTGTGTGTGTGTGTGTGTGTGTGTGTGTGTGTGTGTGTGTGTGTGTGTGTGTGAGAGAGAGAGAGAGAGAGAGAGAGAGAGAGAGAGAGAGATAAAATCGAGTATAGGAAAACCTGCAGGTACTATAAGCTAAACCAAAAGAAAAGAAAAAGAAAAAAGAAAAAGACAAATTTGTTAACGCGATGAAGCTGGGAGACAAGACGGACGGACGTCTGCTGAAAGGGACCGCGCGGGCAAAAAAAAAAAAAAAAAAAAAAAAAAAGAGAAAGAGAGAGAGAGAGAGAGGGGGAGAGAGAGAGAGGGAGAGAGAGAGAGAGAGAGAGAGAGAGAGAGAGAGAGAGAGAGAGAGAGAGAGAGAGAGAGAGAGAGAGAGAGAGAGAGAGAGAGAGAGAGAGAGAGAGAGAGAGAGAGAGAAGATAGAGAGAAGAGAGAGAGAGAGAGAGAGAGAGAGAGAGAGAGAGAGAGAGAGAGAGAGAGAGAGAGAGAGAGAGAGAGAGAGAGAGAGAGAGAGAGAGAGAGAGAGAGAGAGAGAGAGAGAGAGAGAGTGAGAGAGAGAGAGAGAGAGAGAGAGAGAGAGAGAGAGAGAGAGAGAGAGAGAGAGAGAGAGAGAGAGAGAGAGAGAGAGAGAGAGAGAGAGAGAGAGAGAGAGAGAGAGAGAGAGAGAGAGAGAGACAGAGAGAGAGAGAGAGAGAAAGAGAGAGAGAGAGAGAATGAACGATGGCACGACGGCGGAGAGTTCCTAATTCAAAAGTTCATGGGAAGAAAAGAACGGGATGACCGAAGACTGAGTTCGAGTAGTACTCGAAAAGGAAGAGGCAAGGACGAGAACAGAGAAACCTAATGCAGGAGAATGCTGTCATTGGAGGACCGTGTACACAATCACATTATACATACACATACAGACATACACACGTATACGCTATGTACACATATAAGTCACTCTGTGCTCGACTGTAGACACGAACGTAGTCGGTACACGTATCAAACAGAGCCTTATCGGTTTAAGATAAGTTATCTTTGCAGCCGCCCGATTGGCCATATTTGCCTCACCGTTTGATTATTTTTCCAATCATCTATAATCATTATCATTATTTTTCCTTTCTTGCTATTTCTTCTTCTTTTCGAACGATTTTTCTTTACGGGATGAACGAAAAACAAAGATCACGACGCCAATGTTAATGTTGTAAATGATTTGGACGAAGCTTTTTGACAAGAGTGGTAATATATTGGATACATTCAATAACAATAAAAATAAAAAGATGAAAAGAGTTATATAAATAAAATACAGATTAAACAGAACAGGCATGACAACAATGATAACCATAATAATGATAAATAATGATAATAATTACAATAATAGTAGTAATACTAATATATTTTAAACAAACTCGTTGTAGACCCAGGGTACAATATGACCCTACAAGTCTGATTGCAAAGGAAAATAACGAGACTGTAAAATAGTAAAAACTAGAGTTCCATAACAAAAATAAAAATAAATAAATTTAAATATACAACTAAATGAATATATAAATAGATAAATAAATGCATAAGTAAACGGAAATAATAAATAAATAAATAAACATAACTAAAATATACAATAAAATAAATAAATCCATCCATACTAAATAGATAAACATATTAAACGAATAAACAAGTAAATACAAATACAAGGAGATTCAGTCGAAACCGACCCAAAAGGATGAATCTTCAAATCTTGCGAAGGACATTTTTAACAATATAATTTATAGATTCAACCCCAAGATGTTCTTCTTCTTCTTCTTTTTCTTCCCTCTCGGCCACTCAGCAACGACACGAACTTTCGGCTTCCCGAGGAAATGACGAGAAAACTTGGGAGGAGGAGGAGGAAGAGGAGGAGGAGGAGGAGGAGGAGGAGGAGGAGGAGGAGGAGGAGGAGGAGGAGGAGGAGGAGGAGGAAGAGGTGGAGAAAGAGGAGGAGTGGGGGAGGAGGACGATGAGGAAGAAGAGGAGGAGGAAGAAGAGGAGGAGGAGGAGGAGGAGGAGGACGAGGAGAAGGACGAGGAAAAGAAGGACGATGAGGATGAAGAGGAGGAGGAGGAGGGCGAGGAGGAAGACGAGGAGGAGGAGGAGGAAGAGGAAGAGAAGAAGAAGGAAGAGGAGGAAGAGGACGAGGAGGAAGAGCAAGAGAAGGACAAGGAAAAAGAGAAGGAGGAGGAAGAGGAGGAGGAGAAGGAAGAGGAGGAGAAGGAAGAGAAGGAAGAGAAGGAAGAGGTGGAGGAGGAGGAGGAAGAGGAGGGGGAGGAGGAGGAGGAAGAGGAGGAGGAGGAGGAAGAGGAGGAGGAGGAGGAGGAGGAGGAGGAGGAGGAGGAAGAGGAGGAGGAGGAGGAGGAGGAGGAGGAGGAGGAGGAGGAAGAGGAGGAGGAGGAGGAGGGAAGGTAAATTTGATTACCGTGAACTCCCGAAGCCAAGGTCTCCTTGCCGAACGCGGAAACTACCGAACTACTTCGTCCAAACAAACGTATTGGAGGCCAAAACAGCTTGGCCACCAGAGTTCATTTTTTTTAGCCTTATCAAATGCCTGGATTAGTTTCTTTCTTTCTTTCTTTCTTTCTCTCTTTCTCTCTCTCTTTCTCTCTCTCTCTCTCTCTCTCTCTGTCTCTCTCTCTCTGTCTCTGTCTCTCTCTCTCTCTCTCTCTCTCTCTCTCTCTCTCTCTCTCTCTCTCTCTCTCTCTCTCTCTCTCTCTCTCTCTGCAAACATACTAATACACCCAAGGGGGCTCAACCTGTGATTCACATTACCTTGATATATTTACAAAAACAGAAGGCCTGTACATCGCAAGTGGTGGTAACAGTGGTAGTTATAGTGGTAGTAATAGATGTAGTAATAGCGATACTAATAGTGGTAGTAACAGTGGTAGTAATAGTGGTAGTACTAGTAGTTTTAATAGTGGTAGTGCAGTAATAGCGACAGTAATAGCGATAGTGATAGTGGTATTAATAGTGATAGTAATAGTGGTAGTAATGGTGTTAGTAATAGCTATAATAATAGCGATAATAATAGCGATAATAATAGCGGTAGTAATAGCGGTAGTAATAGTAGTACAGTAATAGCGACAGTAATAGCAACGGTGGGAACGACGACAGGGAGAGAGAGTCTGTTTTCGAAGACAAGATTTTTAACCAAGAGGACTAGGAGGAAGGGGGGGAAGGGGGTGAGGGAAGGGGGGGAGGGGGAGGGGAGTGTTTGGAAAAGATGGGTGTGTCCAGCGAACTCAAGGCGTGGCAGGGGGGAGAAGACCCCACTCCACTCCCCTCCCCCCATTCCCTCCTCCCCGTCCACTTCTCTTCCTCTCCCTCCTCACCATCATCATCACCATCATCATCACCATCAGCATCACTATCATTACCACATTCACCATCACCATCACCGTTTCCACCTCTCCCTCCTCCCCGTCCACTTCTCTTCCTCTCCCTCCTTCTCATCGCCATCAGCATCACTATCATTACCACATTCACCATCACCAACACCGTCTCCACCTCTCCACCTTCCTCCTCCATCACCCCCAACACCTTCACCAACTCCAAACACCTCCTCTTCCTCCTCCTCCTCCTCTACTTCCTCCCCTCCTCCTCTTTCCTACCATCACGTTTCCTCTCCCACCTCCGCCTGGTTGGCCAATTTCTCTGCTCAGCAGAGGATGAATCAGTTTCGATCCACGATTTTTCCATACTCTCCCATCTTCCCTCTCCCTCGTCCCTCACACTCTCATCTCCTCATCTCCTCCTCCTCCTCCTCCTCCTCCTCATTCTCTCACCTCCCACATCTTCTTCTTCTTCCTCCTTCTCCTCCTCCTCCTCCTCCTCTCACCTCTTACTCTTCTTCTTTCCTCTCCCATTCACTCATCTCTTCTCCTCCTTTCACTACCTCTTCCTCTCAACACCACCTCCTCTGGCCTCCTCCTCCTCCTCCTCCTCCTCCTCTCACCTCTTACTCTTCTTCTTTCCTCTCCCACTCACTCATCTCTTCTCTTCCTCCTCTCACTACCTCTTCCTCTCAACACCATCTCCTTCTGACCTCCTCCTCCTCCTCCTCTCACCTCTTACTCTCCTTCTTTCCTCTCCCACTCACTCATCTCTTCCTCTTCCTCCTCTCACTACCTCTTCCTGTCAACACCACCTCCTCTGACCTCCTCCTCCTCCTCCTCCTCCTCTCCCATGGCCCGTTTTCTATGATGCCCAATTTGTGTCTTGAGGAAGAGCCTCCACAGGCCCCACTTCACGCTTCGTCAAAAGGACAGGAACACACGCCAGGAGGCACTTATCTGCTGCCCCGAGGACGTCACCTTGGCCCCACGTACTTGGATAGCCAAGACAAGTGGCGTTTACCTGTACGCGTTGGGAATCGATTCTAGTCACCATCCTGGACGTGTTAAACTATTTACACTGACGGTCAAAAATGTGGCGGTTCAATGATAATGTAAGTCAATGGAGGCGTTCACACACAACCGCGCAGTTTTTCCTTGACTGTGCGGTATTGGCGCGGTTTCCGCGCGGTTCAAACCACTAATGTGAATAGGCCCTTACACTGCTATTGACAAACTGTTCCTTTATTCTGGCTGCCGACAAGCGATTCCCTTTAGCTGAGGAATTCAACCCCCAATCACCCCAACCCCCCCCAACCCCCCACCTACTGTAAATCCTCCCAATGCGGTCATCGAATCCCCCCCTTCCCCTCCTCTCTTCCCCCCCCTTCCTCTGCCTTTCCTGTCCTTCTTCATTTGTTTCTTTCTGTTGCTCCTTCTCCTCCTCGTCTTCCTCCTCCTCCTCGTCCCACGCCTCCTCCCTCCCCTCTCCCCCTCTTCTCTTCCTCCTCTTCCTCCTCCTCTTCCCACACCTCCTCCATCCCCTCTTCCCCCTCCTCTTCTCTTCCTCCTCTTCCCCCTTCTCTTTCCGGGCATCTTCCGTCTCTTGCCCTCCTCCTCCTCCTCCTCTTCCCACGCCTTCTCCATCCCCTCTTCCCCCCCCTCTTCTCTTCCCCCTTCTCTTTTCGGGCATCTTCCGTCTCTTGCCCTCTTCCTCCTCCTCCTCTTCCCACGCCTCCTCCATTCCCTCTTCCCCCCTCCTCTTCTCTTCCTCCTCTTCCTCCTCTTTCCAGGTATCTTCTGTCTCTTTTTATCTTTGTTTTTTTTTATCCCACGCCCAATTCTTCTCCATTTCCTTTGTATCCTACAATTCTTCCTCTCCTGTCTCCTCCTCTTTCTCCTCCTCCACCTCCTGCCCCTCCTCCTCCTCTTCCTCCTCCTCCTCCCTTCTTCCTCCTTCTACTCCCTTTAATTCCTTTCACTGTACTCCTGTTCAATATTTTTCTTTCTCCTACATTTTAATTTCTCTTTTCTTTCCTTTTTGTTATGACCTCTCTTTATCACCATCTTCCTCCTCTTCCTCTCGCTCTTTTTCTTCTCCCTCTTTTCTTCCCCTCTTTTTCTTCTCATATTAACATCTTCATTTCTCCTCTCTCCTTTGCTCTTTTTATTTCCCTTGCTGCTCTCTTATTCCCTCTCTTTCTTGTTCTCTTCTTTTCCATTCTTCCCGGAAGAAGCACATTGTTCTCGAAGTCGCTTAGCTGTGGGTTCGAATCCCGCACGCCTCTCCGATTCTCAGCAGTGATTGTTACCTCCATCAACAGTCCCTGAAGCGTAAGGTGACGGCTCCGGCCGCAGCTACTCAGTGGCTCCTGGCGTAGGCTTCTCTCCTTGTTTGATCTCTTTTATGCCTCGTGGAGAGATATCGACTTCACTAACATCCCCTACGGACCAACGTCACGCAGCATTTTCCCATGAGAGGAGAATTCTCTTCCTTTTCACTCTCCTCTTTCTCTCTTTCTCTCTCTCTCTCTTCTTTTTCTTCTTCTTCCTCCTCTCTTCCTTTTTACTCTCCTCATTTTTTTCCTTTTTCTCTTCTGTTTTCTCTTCTTCCTCTTCTCTTCCTTTTCACTCTCCTCTCTCTCTCTCTCTCTCTCTCTCTCTCTCTCTCTCTCTCTCTCTCTCTCTCTCTCTCTCTCTCTCTCTCTCTCTCTCTCTCTCTCTCTCTTTTTTTTTTTTTCTTCCTCCTCTCTTCCTTTTCACTCTCATTTTTTCCTTTTTCTCTTCTGTTTTCTCTTCTTCCTCTTCTCTTCCTTTTCACTCTTCTCTCTCTCTCTTTCTCTCTCTCTCTCTCTCTCTCTCTCTCTCTCTCTCTCTCTCTCTCTCTTCTTTTTCTTCTTCTTCCTCCTCTCTTCCTTTTCACTCCTCGTTTTTTTTCTCCTCCTTTTCCTCTTCTTCCTCTCCTCTTCCCCCTATTCTTCCTCATTCTCGTAATCTATTTCCTCCTACTCTTCAGCCTATGCTCATTTCTTCCCTTCTATTTCCTCCTCTCCTCTTCCATCTCTTTGCCATTTTTTTTGCCTCTTCCTCCTCCTCTTCTCTTCCTTCTCTTCACACTATTCTGCCTGTCTCCTCCTCCTCCTCCTCCTCCTCCTCCTCCTCTTCATCCTATTCTGTCTGTCTCCTCCTCTTCCTCCTCACCTTCTCTTCCTCCTCCTAACCTCCTCCTCCTTCTTCTCCTTCTCCTCCTAATCTCCTCCTCCTCCTCCTCCTCCTTTTTCTCTTTACTTGACTCTTCCTCCTCTTCTCTTCCTTCTCTTCACCCTATTCTGAATTTCTCCTCCTCAACCTCTTCCTTCTCTTTAACACTACTCCTACCTTCCTCCTCCTCTTCTTCCTCACCCTCATCTTCTTGATCCCACTCATCTTCTTCTTCCTCATCTTCTTCCTCTTCCTCTTCTCCCTTCTACTTCTCTTCTTCCTCTTCCTCCTCCTCCTCCTCACCCTCATCTTCTTCATCCCCCTCATCTTCTTCTTCCTCATCTTCTTCTTCTTCCTCCTCTTCTCCCTTCTACTTCTCTTCTTCCTCTTCCTCCTCCTCCTCCTCCTCCTCCTCTTGGTCCTCTTGCTTCATCTCCAATACCCGCCCTTCCCGGCCGGCCGGCCACGCCCCATTTCATGTTCCTCCGCTCACAGCAAGAAGACGGCCGGTGCCGGACGAACGAACGAACGAACGAACGAAAGAGAGAGAGGGAGAGAGAAAGAGAGAGGGAGAGAAAGAGAGAGAGAGAGAGAGAGAGAGAGAGAGAGAGAGAGAGAGAGAGAGAGAGAGAGAGAGAGAGAGAGAGAGAGAGAGAGAGAGAGAGAGAGAGAGAGAGAGAGAGAGAGAGAGACCTACAGCCGGCCTCCTACTTTGGGAAGAGGGAAGAGTGGGGGGGAAGGGGAGAAGGGATGGGGAAGAGGGGAGAGAAGATGAGGAATAGAGGGGGATGGAAGAGGGTGGCGGGAGTGGGAGATGAAAGAAGAGAAGAGGGAAGGGAGGAGGGGAGAAGGAGAGAAATGAGAGATGAAGGAGAGAGGAAGGAGAGAGGAAGGGGAGAGGAAGGGGAGAGGGAGAGAGAGAAATGGAAGATGAAGGAGAGAGGAAGGAGAGAGGAAGGGGAGAGGAAGGGGAGAGGGAGAGAGAGAAATGGAAGATGAAGGAGAGAGGAAGGAGAGAGGAAGAGAGGAAGGGGAGAGGGAGAGAGAGAAATGGAAGATGAAGGAGAGAGGAAGGAGAGAGGAAGGGGAGAGGAAGAATGGATGACGTAAGGAGGAAGGGGAGATGAAGGAGAAAGAAAGGGGAGAGGAAGGGGAGAGGAAGGGGAGAGGAAGGGGAGAGGAAGGGGCAAGAGAAGGGACAGCGGATAAACTATATTTTTGACAATAACCAGCGCTTCTATCCATGATGACAATATCGCGCCTTAAAGGGTTTGGATCCTTTTCTATTGAAGCCGGAAATCCCTCTTTAAAGGGTTGGATTCCTCTTAAGGTGTTTGGATTCTTCTTTTAGAGGATTTGGATATTTTAAGAGGAATCTAATCTCATAAAGGGGGATCGAAACCCATTAAGAATTATCCAATCCCATTAGAAATTATCCAGTCCCATTAGGAATTATCCAGTCGCGTTAGGAATTATCCAATCCTGTTAGGAATTATCCAATCCCATTAGGAATTATCCAGTCCCATTAGGAATTATCCAGTCTCATTAGGAATTATCTAATCCTGTTAGGAATTATCCAATCCCATTAGGAATTATCTAGTCTCATTAGGAATTATCCAGTCCCATTAGGAATTATCCAGTCCCGTTAGGAATTATCCAATCCTGTTAGGAATTATCCAATCCCATTAGGAATTATCCAGTCCCATTAGGAATTATCCAGTCCCATTAGGAATTATCCAGTCTCATTAGGAATTATCCAATCCTGTTAGGAATTATCCAATCCCATTAGGAATTATCTAGTCTCATTAGGAATTATCCAGTCCCATTAGGAATTATCCAATCCCAGTAGGAATTACCCAATCTCAGTAGGAATTATCCATTCCCATTAGGAAATATCTAACCCCATTAGGAATTATCTAATCCCATCAGAAATTATCTAATCCCGTTGGCAATTATCCAGTCCTAGTAGGAATTATCCAATCCCATTAGGAATTATCCAATCCCAGTAGGAATTATCCATTCCTAGTAGGAATTATCCAACCCCATTAGGAATTATCTAATCCTAGTAGGAATTATCCATTCCCATTAGGAATTATCCAGTCTCATTAGGAATTATCCATTCCCGTTAGGAATTATCCAATCCCATTAGGAATTATCCAGTCTCATTAGGAATTATCCATTCCCGTTAGGAATTATCCAGTCCCATTAGGAATTATCCAGTCCCATTAGGAATTATCCAGTCCCACTAGGAGTTATCCAATCCTATTAGGAATTATCCAATCCTATTAGGAATTATCCAGTCCCATTAGGAATTATCCATTCCCATTTTCAGAATCAAATCCTCTGAAGGGGATTCTTAGAACAGATACAGAGAGGATTAGAGGGAGAGTTAAGCGACCAGCACTTTCCTTTAAGTCGAGACTAGTTTCCAATCCCAAAAGAATGCTGTGGGACTCTGATCCGTAGAGGTGACGCTAAGTCTCCTAAAGTACTGACCGCATAAAGACTGTGCAGTCAATACCCTCATCCGGGATGGGAGAGGATAAGGGAGAGGAGGGGGAAGAGGGTCAGGAGAAGAGGGGGTGGAGGTGAGGAGTGGGGGAGAGGAGAGTAGGAGAGGAGGGTGGGAGAGGAAGGGTGGGAGAGGGGGCAAGAGGGTGAGGAGTGGGGGAGAGGAGGTTGGGACAGTGGGGAAAAGGGTGAGGAGTGGGGGAGAGGAGGGTGGGAGAGGACAAGGAAGAGGGGGAAGAGGTGAGGAGTGGGGGAGAGGAGGGTGGGAGAGGACAAGGGAGAGAAGGGAAGAGGGTGAGGAGTGGGGGAGAGGAGGGTGGGAGAGGGGGAAGAGGGTGAGGAGTGGAGGAGGAGGTTGGGAGAGGAGGGTGGGAGAGGAGGGTGGGAGAGGAGGGTGGGAGAGGACAAGGGAGAGAAGGGAAGAGGGCGAGTGGGGGAGAGGTGGGTGGGAGAGGACAAAGGAGAGGTGGGAAGAGGGTGAGGAGTGGGGGAGAGGTGGGTGGGAGAGGGGGAAGAGGGGGAAGAGGGTGGGAGAGGACGGTGGGAGAGGACGGTGGGAGAGGTGGGTGGGAGAGGAGGGTGGGAGAAGAGGGTGGGAGAGGACAAGGGAGAGGACAAGAGAGAGGGAGGAAGAGAGTCAGGAGAGGAGGGGTGGAGGTGAGGTGTGGGGGAGAGGAGGGGGAAGAGGGTGAGGAGTGGGGGAGAGGATGGGGGAGGGGGAAGAGGGTGAGGAGTGGGGGGAGAGGATGGGGGAGGGGGAAGAGGGTGAGGAGTGGGTGAGGAGGGTGGGAGAAGAGGGTGGGAGAGGAGGGTGGGAGAGGACAAGGGAGAGGGAGGAAGAGGGTCAGGAGAGGAGGGGTGGAGGTGATTAAGGGGGAAAAGGGTCAGGAGTGGGGGGAGAGGAGGGTGGGAGAGGGGGAAAAGGGTCAGGAGTGGGGGAAGAGGAGGGTGGGAGAGGGGGAAGAGGGTGAGGAGTGGGGGGAGAGGAGGGTGGGAGAGGGGGAAAAGGGTCAGGAGTGGGGGGAGAGGAGGGTGGGAGAGGGGGAAGAGGGGGAGGAGTGGGGGGAGGAGGGTGGGAGAGGTAGGAAGAGGGTCAGGAGAGGAGGGATGGAGGTGAGGTGTGGGGGGAGGAGGGGGGAAGGATGGTGGGAGAGGATAAGGGAGAGGGGGAAGAGGGTGAGGAGGGAAGGGGGTGGGAGAGGAGGGTGGGAGAAGGTTAAAGGTACCATCGTTGTCACTGGAGAGATGAAGAGACGTCAGAAGGGAAGCAAACGAGGAGGAAGAGGAGGGGAGGGAGGAGAGGAGAGATGAAGGGAAGGGAAGAGGAAGGAGGAGGGGGGAAGAGAAAGAGAGGAGGAAGAGAGAGGGCAGGGGATGGTCTTGGTGGAATCGATGAGGACGGTCCCCACCCCCCTCCCCTCTCTCTCTCTCTCTCTCTCTCTCTCTCTCTCTCTCTCTCTCTCTCTCTCTCTCTCTCTCTCTCTCTCTTTCTCTCTTTCATGGAACATTCAAGAACGCCAAACGTTCGCTCAGAACCGACGTATAAACGTTGATTTCATCACTCGAGGCTAACGTTATCATTCATGCTAAGAATGCGAACGATTTCTCGTTCAGGAAATGGTTTATGCAAGCAGACATACGAGCAATGACTTTTATACGATCGTCGGACGAGCGAAAGCCAAAAATCATCATAATCTTTTTTTTTTTTTTTTTTCAAAGTCTCCCTAAGGTTCTTCAGCGAGACGGGAAATGTAGCGAGGTTGCACACCTAAAATAAATAAATAAATGAAAAAGATATAGCGAAAAATGAGTATATACATAGATGATAAAGATAAAAAAAAAATATATATAGAAAAATCAGTCTCTAAAAACGGGATGGGTTCTTGAACGACGCGGAAGATTGCGTCTTCAGGAGGTTTTCTAAGAGACGGAAGTCAACAGAGTCTCAAGGAGCAGAAGTCTTCGGGAAGAAGAGAGCTTTAAGTCTCAAGTGTGACGTCTGCCGGAGGGTTTTCAGGGGTCTTGGAAGAAAAAAAAGGGGGGGCAAGGCGCCTTTACGAGATGAAAGTGGCCTTAAAAAAAGGGGGAAGGGTTCTACGAAGAGGCTCAAAAAAGGGCTCCAAAAAGAGGCTCGAAAAGAGGCAAAGAAACATAAAAACACTAGGTTTAAAAAAAATCGAAAAAAGAAGAAAAAAAGGGGGCAAGGCGCCTTTACGAGATGAAAGTGACCTAAAAAAAAGGGGGAAGGGTTCTACGAAGAGGCTCAAAAAAGGGGTTCCAAAAAGAGGCTCGAAAAGAGGCCAAGAAAAAAGATTATCTAAAAAACAAGAGGTAAAGAAATATACAAATAAAACAAAAACACTAGGTTTACAAAAAAAATCGAAAAAAGAAAAAAAAGGGGGCAAGGCGCCTTTACGAGATGAAAGTGGCCTTAAAAAAAGGGGGGAAGGGTTCTACGAAGAGGCTCAAAAAAGAGGTTCAAAAAGAGGCTCGAAAAGAGGCCAAGAAAAGAGATTATTTAAAAAAAATAAGAGGTTAGGAAATATACAAATAGAACATAAAAACACCAGGTTCGAAAAAAAAAATCGAAAAAAGAATTAAATATGGTTGAAAAAGGAGGTCAAAAAAGGATTTCGTTACGCCTCTGGGCGCTGACCAGCGTTTCTGACAGAAGCTACCGGAGGAGAAGGAACCCGAAGAAGCTTCTTTTTCTTAAAGAAATCCTCCAGGAACATAAAACGAGGAACCAAGAGAAAAAACCTTTTGGATGTAAGATAAATAAACGAGTAAATAAATGAATGAATAAATAAGATAAAAATAAAAAGTCTTCAAGAAAATTTCGTTAGACCAGTTTCCAAAGGAGCAGTTTTTTTTGGCAGAAAATTTTTCGGCGGGAAATTAGATTTTCATGGAGAGTTAGTTTACTGAAGATGACTTTCGTCAAAGAAGTTACAGGAGAGAAGAGAAGAAAAAATGTAGAAGCAGATATTCTGAGTAGGGCAAACGTGTCAAAGGAAGAGAAGATGCATTTTATCAGTGAGACAGACAGACAGATATATATAGACAGAAAGAGGGACGGACGGACGGACAGAAGCACATGCACGCACACACGTACACACACTCATCCACGCACACTCAAATACACAGATGCACACACACACACACACACACACACACACATACACGCACAAAATGAGACACACACATACCCATATAAATACAAAAAGACGCGCGCACACACACACACAGACATATACACGCATAAAATGACACACATACACATACACACACAAAAAGGCGCGCGCGCACGCACACACACACACACACACACACACACACACACACACACGAGCTTTGGAGCCCTCATTCGGGATGGTAAATAATTTTTAATCACGAGTCCAGCACGTGATCCAATGTCATAGTTTTGGAGGAAGAGAAGGGGGAGGAGTAAGGGAAACAAGGAAGAGGAGCGAGAGGTGAGAAGGAGGAGGGAGAGGAGGAGGGAGAGGAGGGAGAGGAGGAGGAGGGAGAGGAGGAGGAGGGAGAGGAGGAGGAGGGAGAGGAGGAGGAGGGAGAGGAGGAGGAGGGAGAGGAGGAGGGAGAGGAGGAGGAGGGAGAGGAGGAGGAGGGAGAGGAGGAGGAGGGAGAGGAGAAGGAGGGAGAGGAGGAGGAGATAAAAGGGGGAGAGGAGGGGGATGAAATGGAAGAGAAATTAGGTCAATGGGTTGGAGGGAAGAGAAATAGAGCCCATAAGGGGAAATGAGGTAATATAGAGAGGAGGAGAGGAGGAGGAGGAGGAGGAGGAGGAGGAGTAGGAGGAGGATGGAGAAGGTTGCGAGGATGAGTATAAAAATGGAGAGGAGGAAGAAGAGTAAAAGAAAGAAAAGAAGGAAAAGAAGGAGTAATAGGTAGAGGAAGACAGAAAAAGAGGAGGAAGAGAGTAAGAAGGACGAAGAGGAAGAAGGAACAAGGAAGAGGAGAAAGACGAGGAAGAAAAGGGAGAAGAAGAAAAGGGAGAAGAAGAAAAGGGAGAAGAAGAAAAGGGAGGAGAAGAAAAGGGAGAAGAAGAAAAGGGAGGAGAAGAAAAGGGAGAAGAAGAAAGGAAGAAGAGGAAGAAGAAGAAGAAGAAGAAGAAGAAGAAGAAGAAGAAGAAGAAGAAGAAGAAGAAGAAGAAGAAGAAGAAGAAGAAGAAGAAGAAGAAGAAGGAAGAAGAAGAAGAAGAAGAAGAAGAAGAAGAAGAAGAAGAAGAAGAAGAAGAAGAAGATGAAGAAGAAGAAGAAGAAGAAGAAGAAGAAGAAGAAGAAGAAGAAGAAGAAGAAGAAGAAGAAGAAGAAGAAGAAGAAGAAGAAGAAGAAAGAAGAAGAAGAAGAAGAAGAAGAAGAAGAAGAAGAAGAAGAAGAAGAAGAAGAAGAAGAAGAAGAAGAAAGAAGAAGAAGAAGAAGAAGAAGAAGAAGAAGAAGAAGAAGAAGAAAGAAGAAAGAAGAAGAAGAAGAAGAAGAAGAAGGAGAAGAAGAAGAAGAAGAAGAAAAAGAAGAAGAAGAAGAAGAAGAAGAAGAAGAAGAAAAGAAGAAGAAGAAGAAGAAGAAGAAGAAGAAGAAGAAGAAGAAGAAGAAGAAGAAGAAGAAGAAGAAGAAGAAGAAGAAGAAGAAGAAGAAGAAGAAGGGTAACAATCCTTATGGAGTGGCTAAAGGTCACACTGGGTCATAAGGGATCAGGTCACTTTACCATAACCCATCAGGGCAAAGCATCACCGGTATAGATTCTTGTTATGGCTGACGGCAGGTGATTTTATTCAGTTTGGAAATGTCTCTTGGTTCGACTAAGGACGTGGCGTACCCTCCCCCCTTTCCCCCCGCTCGGACCTCAACCTGGTGGTCCGGAACTGTTCGAACGCAGGATAGGCGGTTAGTCCACGGTATGCCACTGTTGTGACGTCACCCGGAAGATAACGTATCACACAGTGTTGTCATCAAGTCACCTCAGGTTCGAGGTAAACAGCGGTCAGGGGTTATTACTTAAAGTGGATGCCCTTACTAACCTCTGCGCCGCGGCCAGGATTCGAACTGACGCCGAATACCCGAGTGGTTACCAAACGCGTGCTTTACCAACCAAGCCACGGCAGTCCACCACCACCACCACCACCGATGGTGACATGAAATTGTTGTCTCTTATGGGAACAGGGAAATCGTTTAATCGTGTGAATATTTTTGAGCTATTTTTTTTTTTTATTATTTATTCTTCTTACTAAAGTACTTGTCCGCTTTTTTATTTTTGTTTATTTTTTTGAACTGTATCTCATTTATTCGTTTTTTTTTTCTATCAATTCACTTTTACATTATGATTTTGTTTTCCTGTTTTCAGTCACTTTTCCATCCGGCCACACCATAAACCAAATGGTCTCTGAATATTTATTATTTTAATACAATTGACTGACGCTTGTTTGTTACAAATGACCGTAAGGAATACAAGACGAAGCTTAGCTTAGCTATCCAGGGTAGAAAACGGGAGGAGGTGGGTATTAAAGAAAACGTTTACTGACGCGATATCATAACAGAAAACGACAACAGTGACAGTTTGGGGGTAACTACAACAAAAATATTTTTGATGTGGCGTTACACTACTCTATATTAATATTCTAGAATAGTTCTTGGAATTAGTCATTTCAAAAGCGAAAGAAATATAAAATATGTTCATTTATATTTCAACAATACAAAAAATATTAAGGAAAACACAAACACACACACACACACACAAACACACAAACACACACACACACACACACACACACACACACACACACACACACACACACACACACACACACACACACTGAATTTAAAAATAGTTTAGATAAAATGAGATATGAAGACGGGACACCACGAGCATAGCTCCCCTTCCCGTAAAATACAACTAGGTAAACACACACACACACACACACACACACACACACACACGCACACACACACATCTATATTTAAGATACGTACATATATGTGTACCAACATGTATGCATGTGTATGTGTATACCTATGTGTATATGCACATGTTTGCTTTTACGTATCCAAATGTATCCACATATGTATGTTTGCTCAATGGTAACTACCGCTTCTGTCCTTGGGGTGACAAAATCGCGCATAATAAGGCAGAGGTGACGGCTTCGGCCGCAAGAACTCAGCGCCTCCTGGCGTAGGCTCCTCACCTCCGTACGCGAGCTCTTTACGATCAATATTATTGCGCAATATTCGGTATTGTGCGATATTACTGACGGTGCAGGGATGGGATTGAAGAGGGACACGTCTTTGGCCTGTACGTCTTCAATATATTGTGTCATCCTTCAATATCATCCCTACACCGTCAATGGTATTGTGCAATATGGAATATTGCGCAATAATATTGATCCTTTAGGGTCCGCTTTAAGGAGTAAAGGTTGGTCTCCAAACAAAAAAGAACGATACGTGTCTCTGGTCCGTATGGGTGTCACCGAAGTCCCTTAAATAAAAAAATTTAAAAATGCATATATACATACATACATACATACATACATACACGATATGTATACCTAGGTACACACAGAATCTGTGTATGTGAACATGTGGAGTATGTTTGCACATATACAGTATGTATTCACATATTCAGTATGTATACATATACACATACAGAAATCATGCACATTTGTGCATATATTGGTAGGTACATATAAATCACAAGGTTAACACATGCAATAAGATTGTGTGTGTGTGTGTGTGTGTGTGTGTGTGTGTGTGTGTGTGTGTGTGTGTGTGTGTGTGTGTGTGTGTGTGTGTGTGTGCGCAGAGAGAGAGCCAGATTATATAATCAAACGATCATTCAACACACGAGTGTACAAAGAAGGCTTCTCTGATGCTAATATATATATATATATATATATATATATATATATATATATATATATATATATATATATATATATTCCGCTAGGCACTGTCGCGACAGGCTCTATAAAAATTCTACCGCCATGGAGGGAGAATGGAGGTTCCCCCCCCCGTCCCCCCCTCCCTCAGGGGGGGGGGTATCCCGGCGCCGGCATAGTTCATGTTTGCTCGTCCCTAGGGGAACGGATGAGAAGTCCCCCCACCTCCTCCGCCCCCCGGATGCGACGTTGCGACGTTTCCGGGTTCACATGTAATCCCAGAGGTTGAAACAGACATAATTAAACATTTATGATTTACATTACTGGCTTTCTCGCAAGAGTTTATAGTTTATGTCCAAACACATGCAAGCATATTCATTAACTAGACATCATAAAATTTTGACAAATATATTAACTTTTTTTCCAGGCCTTATGGAATTTGATCTAGCTCACGTGGAACTGCCTAAGAGGGGGAGAGGGAGGGGAGGGGAAGGGGGAGGGGGAGGGGAGAGAGGGAGTGGGGGAGGGGGAGGGGAGAGAGGGAGTGGGAGATGGGGAGTGGGAGATGGGGAGTGGGAGAGGGGGAGTGGGAGAGAGGGAGTGGGAGAGGGGGAGGGGGAGAGGGAGAGGGAGGGGAAGGGAGAGGCGGAGAGGGAGGGGAAGGGAGAGGCGGAGAGGGAGGGGAAGGGAGAGGCGGAGAGGGAGGGGAAGGGAGAGGCGGAGAGGGAGGGGAAGGGAGAGGCGGAGAGGGAGGGGAAGGGAGAGGCGGAGAGGGAGGGGAAGGGAGAGGCGGAGAGGGAGGGGAAGGGAGAGGCGGAGAGGGAGGGGAAGGGAGAGGGGAAGGGAGAGGGGGAGAGGGAGGGGAAGCTATAGCGAGAGTTAGAGGGGGAGGGGAAGGGGAAGGGGAGGGGAAGGGGGAGGGGAAGGGGGAGGGAAAGGGGGAGAGGAGGGGAGAGGAGGGAAGAGGAGGGGAGAGGAGGGAGAGAGGAGGGGAGAGGAGGGGGAGAGGAGGGGGAGAGGAGGGGGAGAGGAGGGGGAGAGGAGGGGGAGAGGAGGGGGAGAGGAGGGGGAGAGGAGGGGGAGAGGAGGGGGAGAGGAGGGGGAGAGGAGGGGAGAGGAGGGGGAGAGGAGGGGAGAGGAGGGGGAGAGGAGGGGGAGAGGAGGGGGAGAGGAGGGGGAGAGGAGGGGGAGAGGAGGGGAGAGGAGGGGGAGAGGAGGGGAGAGGAGGGGGAGAGGAGGGGGAGAGGAGGGGGAGAGGAGGGGAGAGGAGGGGAGAGGAGGGGAGAGGAGGGGAGAGGAGGGGGAGAGGAGGGGGAGAGGAGGGGAGAGGAGGGGGAGAGGAGGGGAGAGGAGGGGAGAGGAGGGGAGAGGAGGGGGAGAGGGCTACGTGATACCCTCTTATTAAACATGTCATCCCTGAGTGGTAATTTTCTAAGTCTATTATGTTTAATGAAAGAAAACTTCAGTCAGTTTAGGAAGTATCCACATAGTTATATCAATGCATACACGTGTGTTCGTGTTCGTGTTCGTGTTCGTGTTTGTGTTTGTGTTTGTGTTTGTGTTTGTGTTTGTGTTTGTGTTTGTGTTTGTGTTTGTGTTTGTGTTTGTGTTTGTTTGTGTGTGTGTGTGTGTGTGTGTGTGTGTGTGTGTGTGTGTGTGTGTGTGTGTGTGTGTGTTTGGGTGCGCGCGAGTGTGTGTTTACGGGTGTGTGTGTGTAACTGGATGCCGTTACTGGGCTAGTGACGACCGGGAAGATTGACAGTCGGTTTTAGCTTCTGGGTTTTATTGACGTCACTATGTACATACACTAGCACACCCGGCCCAGACTAGGCCTAAAAGGAGACTGACTGACCGCGACCTGACCCCGGCAACCCTTAAATACTCTCCTTGAGTACCGAAAAGTAGCTTACCTCTGGTTGGCAAAGGGTTGCCGGGCGTAGGCCTGAAGTGTGTTTCTTTGAGTATACAAATACCTGAAGTACAGGCTTATTAAAGACTTAACTCTAACATTCTTATTACAAGTCCGAAGGCCGACTACTTCTACACAGACTGTGAATATATGGTTCCTCTCACTGCTGATGCCGCGATGGTATAAGCCGACATAACACATGTGGGGGATTGTCCACCACATGTGTGCATGTATACCCGCATGCGTTCATGTAACAATTTCCACACTAGAGCAAATTGAATAAATTTAATTGAGAATTAAAGAGTATTACGTTAAGTCTTGGATATTATAATATTCACCGTGTCGGGAATTTTTCAGTTTGTGTTTCTTGCTCTCCTGCAGACAGGAAGAAATTGTCCCCGGGGGGGAAAACGAGGTCTTCAGCATTATTAACAATGGATATCATGTGTACATTCGACGGTGACGCACACTTGTGTATACAAATGGGGACAAAGAAAGACAGAAACAGACACACATACAGAGATAGAGAGATAGTGAGAGATAGATAGAGAGAGAGAGATATGAAGGAAGAGAAGAATGAAGGAAGAGAAGAATGAAAGAAGAGGAGGGAGAAAGAGAATGAGTGAGAAAAATGAGAAAGAATGAGAATGAGACCGATAATGAAAAAGAAAATATAAAAGAACGAGAGAGCAACACACACACACACACATATATATATATATATATATATATACATATATATATATATATACATATATATATATATATACATATATATATATATATATATATATATACACACTTTTTAGTCACAACATCCACAGTAACACGTCCCACTCCCCCTATGAAAGAGAAGACACAAGACACTGATGATGGCACGTACCTCCCCCCTGCCCCCTCCCCCCCCATACCAAATTAACCACATAATGACTTCTGGAAGACAGTGAAAAAGGGGAAGGGAGGATAATACCCCCCCCCACCCAGCCCTACCGTCTCTCTCCCTACTAAAGGAATTCCCCCCAGTGACAATAACCGCTTCATCAAGACTTGCTTCCTTCTCTCTCTCCCCACGCCCAAAAGTAACCCCCACGAATCTCCAATAGCCCCCCTACCACCATCACCACCAGATTACCGAGAACCTAATGACGTATTACCGGGGACCTAGGGACGTATATCCGATGACCTAATGACGTACAACCGAGAACCTAATGACGTACAACCGAGGACCTAGGGACGTATTACAGAGGACCTAATGATGTACAACCGAGGACCTACGGACGTATTACCGAGAACCTAATGACGTATTACCGAGGACCTAGGGACATATTACCGAGGACCTAATGACGTATTGCCGAGGACCTAAGGACGTACAACCGAGGACCTTATGACGTTTAACAGAGGACTTAAGGATATATAACCGAGACGTGTGTCCTATGGTCACCCTTCGAGGTGTTGGGGAGGGGTGGTGTTGGGGGGAGGGGGGATTTATGGCCCCATAGGACAAAAAGGTCGTAAGGAGTCATGTTTTATAATGCCCCATACCCCCTCCCCATTCTCAGTCAAGAAAAATTACAATTTTTCATACAAGAAATTATGTCACGAAAAAAACATCATCGTAAAATGATGCTAAGAGGGAATTACGTATTGGGGAAATTACATGATAGGGAAATGCTATGGGTAATGTCATGGGATAGTGACGTCATGGTGTAATGACGTCATGGTGTAATGACGTCATGGGATAATGACGTCATGTGAGTGACGTCATAGATTAATGACGTTATGGGAAATGTCACAGAAATAAGTGGAAATAACGTCACAAGGAAATCACGGAGAAATAACGTCACGGGGAATGTGACGTCACTGAAAAAGTGTCATCACTGAAAAAGTGTTGTCAATGAAAAAGTGTCGTCACTGAAAAAGTATCGTCACGGGGAAAGCGTCACAGGGAAAGTGACGTCATGGGGAAAGTGACGTCACGGGGAAAGTGACGTCACGGGGAAAATTACATCACGAGGAAAGTGATGTCATGGGGAAGTGACGTCACGGAAAAAATGTCATGGAAAAAGTGGCGTCATGGAAAAAGTGGCGTCATGGAAAAAGTGGCGTCACGGAAAAAGTGGCGTCACGGAAAAAGTGGCGTCACGGAAAAAGTGGCGTCACGGAAAAAGTGGCGTCACGGAAAAAGTGGCATCACGGAAAAAGTGGCATCACGGAAAAAGTGGTGCCACGGAAAAAGTGGCGTCACGGAAAAAGTGGCGTCACGGAAAAAGTGTCATCACAGGAAAATGTCACGTGAAAATGGCGTCACGGGGAAAATGACGTCACGGAAAAAGTGTCATCACAGGAAAATGTCACGTGAAAATGGCGTCACGGGGAAAATGACGTCACGGGGAAAGTGACGTCACGGGGAAAATGACGTCACGGGGAAAGTGACGTCACGGGGAAAGTGACGTCACGGGGAAAATGACGTCACAGGGAAAATGACGTCACGGGGAAAGTGACGTCACGGGGAAAATGACGTCACGGGGAAAGTGAAGTCACGGGGAAAGTGAAGTCACGGGGAAAGCGAAGTCACGGGGAAAGCGAAGTCACGGGGAAAGCGAAGTCACGGGAAATTACACCGCGGAGAAATTACGTCACTGAGAAAGTGACGTCACGGGAAAATTATATCATGGGGATAGGAAGTCACAGGCAACGTCATGGAAAAATTGTGTCACGGTAGGGAGAGACGTGACATCATCAAACTGCCTTTCGACGGCTAGAGAGCTTTGAATACGTCATTACGTCCTACTATGACGTCACTACTTCAAAGGACGCCACAGAAACGTCATCCTGTTACGATATCTAAATGGATACTCAAGACGGGTGCCAGCGACCTTAGGACGTATATCGGACGACGGCCTAGATTCGGGCCCATAAAAGTGTGGCGGGGGGGGGGGGCGTGGTAACGAGGACAAAGGAAAAAAGAAAAAAAAGGACATTTTGGGAGACGCGTTTTATGAGGATGTAGCCCTTTGTGAGAGGTCCGCCAAGATGGAGTCACGTGACTTTATGACCCCGTTCGAGCCAGGGAGAAGTCGTCTTCGGCAAAGAGAGGAAGAGTTCGATCGAATCGATGGCTTCGCATCGCGGTGTGGTAGAAGAAAGAAAGAGTATTGCCACAGAGTCTTCCCATTCGGGTCGTAAAGGCGGCTAAAACGGAACTGGTGTGTGACTAGACATCCTGCTCTTTCTAACGCTGTGGATACATTCCTACGAGAAGTCAAGGCATAAGAGGGCCTCGGAAGAGTTTCCCATACAGAACCCTAAGGTTTGGGTCTTTTAATATGCGTGGGTGTAGTACAGATGAAAGTTTGTGAGAGGGATGGATGTGTTGGCATTAAGTGAAACTAAGTTGAAAGGGAGGGGTAATTTTGAGTTTGGGAGTGTAATGTGGAGGGTGTCGGGAATGAGGACGGACGAGGGAGGGAAGGGGTGGTTCTACTAGTGAGAAGATAGGTAAGCGTGTGAAGTGGAAGGAGGTTTCTTCAAAGTTAATGTGGGTGAAGATGAAACTGGGAAGGGAGATGTGGATCTGTGTAAGGGCACATGGGCCTTGTAGCGAAAAGAGTGTCGAGGAATGGGAGGATTTTTAGGTAGATTTACATGAGTGCTTACACAGATTTACATGAGTGCTTACACAGATTTACATGAGTGCTTACACAGATTTACATGAGTGCTTACACAGATTTACATGAGTGCTTACACAGATTTACATGAGTGCTTACAGATTTTTGGAAGGAGTGTTAATGTAGTGGTTATGGGAGATCTCAATGCTAGAATACGGGATTAACCAATAGATGGGGTTGTTGGGAAGTATGGAGTGCCAGGTAAAAATTATAGTGGAGAATTATTGGTGATGTGTTTAGAGAGTTGATGATATCAGAGTGTTTAGGAAAAAATCAGGCGTAAGTACACATGGGAGAGGGTGGTGGAAGGGTGGTTGTTAAAACATTAATGGTCTTTGTAGTGGTATCCAGGAAAAGGGTAGGAAGAGATCCGGATGTCAATGATCTTAGAGGAGAGAGTGGGGGAATATCAGATAATTTTTTGGAAGGTAAGTTGAGAGTGGAGGATGGGTGGAGGAGGAGGAAAAGGACGGAAAGTAGGGAGGCAAAAATATTTAAATGAAAATGAGTAGCAGGAGCACAAGTGGAAGAGGAACAGGGATGTTTCAAGGATGAAGTGACATTTTGTCCAGAGATGGATCAAAAGGTCTCCTGTCGGCATGCTCCGCCTTTGTAACAAGGAGGATAAGAGGGAATAGAAGGACGAGTAGTGAGTGGTGGGATGATGAAGTGAAGAATGTTGTAGAAGAGAAGAAGCGAGCATTCAGGGACTGGTTGCAAAGTAGGACGAGAGAAAAAAATATGAGGTGTAAAGAAAAAATAAGATAAAGGAGGCAAAAAGGAGATTAGATGTATAAGGAGGGAGGAGTATAAGAGAAAATATTGAAAGTAATAAAAAGATGTTTTGGAAGGAAATTAAGAGAGGAAAAGGAGGCGAGTCAAATAGAGTAGAAAAGGTTAAAGGCACATATGGATAGATGTTAACGGAAGAGAAGGCGGTAAAGGGAAGATGGACAGACTATTTTAGAGAGTTGTTGAATGTGGTGAATGATAGAAAAGAATTGGTGCTAAAAGTGGGAGGCACCAAGAAAATGACAGTGATGGGAGAGATATAAGAAAAGATGAGGAGCAAGTAGTTTTGAAAATGATGAGAGCAGGTAAGGCATCAGGGTTAGATGGGTATATTGCGGAGTGTCTGCAGAAAAGAATAATAATAAAAGTAGACTGGCTATTAAGGTTATTTAATATGTGTCTAAGGAAGGATAGAGTGCTGAAGGACTGGAGGAGTGCCTACATACGTATATACATACATAAGATATATATATATATATATATATATATATATTATATATATATATATATATATATATATATTACATATATATGCAAAGTAGGCCACTTGGAAAAAGAAACTAACGAAGCAGAGTGCTTTCGTATATTACATCTTCAGTGCACTGAAGATGTAATATACGAAAGCGCTCTGCTTCGTTAGTTTCTTTTTCCAAGTGGTCTACTTTGCATAAGTGAACACACGTACCCGTGTTCTTATTAGCATATATATGTATGTATGTACAGTATATATATATATATATATATATATATATACTGTATATATGTATATAGAATGTTCGTGTGTGTGTGTGTGTGTGTGTGTGTGTGTGTGTGTGTGTGTGTGTGTGTGTGTGTGTGTGTGTGTGTGTGTGTGTGTGTGTGTGTGTGTGTGTGTGTGTGTGGCCATATGCAAGTGAGAGATTATGTAGGGGAACAGAAAAAGATTGGGACAGGAGAATAGGGAGGAAGGTAGACTAGGAGAAGGAGGAGAGATTGGGGGAAGGAGGAAGGTAGACTGGGGGAAAGAGGGGAGAGATTGGGGGAAGGAGGGGAGAGATGGGGGAAGGAGGGGAGAGATGGGGGAAGGAGGGGAGAGATGGGGAAGGAGGGGAGAGATGGGGAAGGAGGGGAGAGATGGGGAAGGAGGGGAGAGATGGGGGAAGGAGGGGAGAGATTGGGGGAAGGGGGCAGCTTTGGGGGTGATGAGGGGAAAGATTTGGTGGAGCAAAGAGGGGAGCGAGGGATTAGGGACGGATCGATGAGGGAAGGGATGAGGGAAGGGATGAGGGAAGGGATGAGGGGAGGGTCGAGGGGAGGGGAGGATTTACAAATGGGAAGCACTGCACAGTAGAATACAACAGAGAATTCATGCACGAGACCTTCTGGTCCATACGTAGCCAGGTTACAGTAATTACGTACACAAGAATTTAAGAAAATTATAATAATAAAAATAAAATATAATCAAATAAAATATGAAGTAAGAGATAAAATGAAAGTATTAAATAAAAGATAATAGAAAATAGAAAAAAATATGATCCGGCTTAAGGTCGCGAATCCCCCCCCTATCAGACGACTAGGACGGTGCCTCTTACAGAGGGCTTTGTAGCGTGAAATTTCATGAACCATTCCCTTGGTCCAACTCGCTTGAGGCTGAGATTGATCCGCCATCACCTCGACCTCCGCCACAAGTGGCGACGCCTTAACACGACCGGCCAGCGAGCATCCGAAAAATAAAGTAAAACAAAAAAATAAAAATAAATAAAAAATAATAATAATAATAATAATAATAATAATATAAAGATAATTATAGAATAAGGATAATAATAAATATTATAAAAATAATAAAAATGATCATGAAAATAATAAAAATAATAAAGAAAATAATAATAATAATAATAATAATAATAATAATAATAATGAAAATAATAATAATAATAATAATAATAATTGATAATAATGATAATGATAAAAAAAAAAAAAACATATAAACAAAACAAATCAGTGAACGCATACAGATGCATGGTAACGAGGAGAGACACCGACCAAACGAGAGTGTACTTCGTCAGCAATAACCAGCGCTTCTATCTTGAGGACAAAATCGCACCGAAGTAGAATCCAGCAAGTGATAAAGAGCAGTAAATAGTAAAGAGCAGTAAAGAGCAGTAAAGAGCAGTAAAGAGTAGTAAAGAGCAGTAAAGAGTAGTAAAGAGCAGTAAAGAGTAGTAAAGAGCAGTAAAGAGCAGTAAAGAGCAGTTCGAAGTTAAGTAATCGGCATTCTTCTCTGAGGATTAATTTCCAATCGTAAAAGAATGTAACCTGACTTTGGTCCCTAGAGAGGTTTCTAAAGTTTTCAAAATGGCGACGACAAATATTATGCAGTAAGTAAACGAAGAAGAGGAAGACAAAAATAAGTAAATTGGAAGAGAGGAAGATAAAGGAAAAGAGGGAGAGTGAGAGAAATGGAAAGAAAAATAAAGAAAGAGAAAGAAAGAGAGAGAAGAAACGGAAGGAGAAGGAAAGATAGAAAAGGAAATAGAAAGAGCAAAATAAGGAGAAGGATGAAAATGGAAGAAATAGAATTGAAAAAGAGGAAGAAAGAGAAAGAAGAGAAGGAAAGAGAAAAAAGAGGAAGAGGAAGAGGAAGGATGAAACTGGAAGAGAAAGAAAAATGAGAACAATGATAGCCCATCTCCAATAACCAGCGCTTCTGTCTTGGGTTCTCCTACGAGACGAAGGCTTCGGCCGCAGCTAAGCGGCTCCTGGCGTAAAGGTACGTTTTGCTCGGTGGGATTATCGTTCAACGATGATCGTTCATGCCTCAACGATAATCGTTCATACCTCAACGATCATCGTTCATGCCTCAACGATCATCGTCAAACGATTGTCAAGAGCACTAATTCTTTGTTTTTGAATGAATGGGGCCGTTTTGCTACGAGATGCTGCAAAGTACGAGGCTGATCATTTCAACCGAACTTACAACACGCTTACCCAAATTATGAATCCAGTTAGTAGGATGCGCGTCACTCGCCACTGACTAGGCTGATCATAGCAGAAAACGCATTCCATATAGAGATCGATCTGGTGATCTTGAGACAGGTGATCGAGTATGCTAACTATTAGGCCAACGTGTTCTTCCCTGGGGTCGAGTACGCTAAACACTAAACCACCTGTTCATACCAGATGGAGACCACAAAGAAACGCTGAATGAAATCTTTGGGGTCCTAAGGTACGTTTTACCCACCCACACCCACACCCACCCACCCCGCCCCTCTCCCTAAAACAAGTCCCTATTTTTGGAGAGATCAGGAGACCTTTTTCCAAGGGGTCCTTTTTTTTCAAAAATTTCTGTCAGCATTAGTATCGTCAGCACTAGCACTGCCAACACTAGCACTGCCAGCACAAGCACTGCCAGCACTAGTACCGTCAGCACTAGCACTACCAGCACTAGCACTACCAGCACTAGCACTGTCAGCACTAGCATTACCAGCACTAGCACTACCAGCACTAGCACTGTCAGCACTAGCATTACCAGCACTAGCACTGTCAGCACTAGCACCGTCAGCACTAGCATTACCAGCACTAGCACTGTCAGCACTAGCACCGTCAGCACTAGCATTAACAGCACTAGTACCGTCAGCACTAACATTACCAGCACTAGCACTCTCAGCACTATCACCGTCAGCACTAGCATATTTACCAGCACTAGTACTGTCAGCACTAACATTACCAGCACTAGTACTGTCAGCACTAACATTACCAGCACTAGCACTCTCAGCATAGCACCATCAGCACTAGCATATTTACCAGCACTAGCATATTTACCAGCACTAGTACTGTCAGCACTAGCATTACCAGCACTAACACCGTCAGTATTAGCACAGTCAAAAAATGACTCCTCGCAATAGGACCGCCTTAGAGCATTTCCGCCCCCCCCCGACTACGAATACAAACAAGGCTTTATCCCGTGGCACTGCGGCAAGTGCCCCGCCCCCACCCGGCGTTGTGGCATCCTGGGGAGGGAGAGTGGGAGAGTGGGAGAGGGGGAGGGGGAGAGGGGGAGAGGGGGAGGGGGGAGAGGGGGAGAGGGAGAGGGGGAGAGGGGGAGGGGGGAGAGGGGGAGAGGGGGAGAGGGGGAAAGGGGGAGAGGGGGAGGGGGAGGGGAGAGGGGGAGGGTGAGAGGGGAGAGGGAGGGAGAGGGGGAAAGGGAGGGGAGGGAGAGGGGTGGGGAGGGGAGGGAGAGGGGGAGGGGGAAAGGGGGAGAGAGAGGGAGAGGGGAGGGGGTGGGGGGGGAGGGGGAGGGGGGGGAGGGGGAGAGGGGGAAGGGGAGGGGAGTGGGGGGGAGGGGGGAGAGGGGGAAGGGGAGGGGAGTGAGGGGGAGGGGAGTGAGGGGGAGGGGGAGAGGGGGAGAGGGAGAGTGGGAGAGGGAGAGTGGGAGAGGGAGAGGGAGAGGGAGAGTGGGAGAGGGAGGAGGGGGAGAGAGGGAGGGGGGAGGGGGAGGGGAGGGGGAAGGGGAGAGGGGGAGGGGAGGGGGAGGGGGGAGGGGGAGGGGGGAGGGGGAGGGGGAGGGGGGAGGGGGAGGGGGGGAGGGGGAGGGGGAGGGGGAGAGGGGGGGAGAGAGAGGGGGAGAGGGGGGAGAGGGGGAGAGAGAGAGGGGGAGAGGGGGAGAGGGGGAGAGGGGGAGGGGGAGGGGGGAGGGAGAGGGAGAGGGGGAGGGGGGAGAGGAGGGGGAGAGGGGGAGAGGGGGAGGGGCAGAGGGGGAGAGGGGGAGAGGGGGAGGGGGAGAGGGGGATAGGGGGAGGGGGAGAGGAGGGGGGAGAGGGGGATAGGGTGAGGTGGAGAGGGGGGAGAGGGGAGGGGGGGGGGAGAGGGGGGGGAGGGGGAGGGGAGAGGTGGAGAGGGGGAGGGGGAGAGAGGGGGAGAGGGGGAGAGGGGGAGAGGGGGAGAGGGGGGGGGGAGAGGGGGAGGGGGAGAGGGGGATAGGGGGAGAGGGGGATAGGGGGGAGGGGGGAGAGGGGGATAGGGGGAGGGAGAGAGGGGGAGAGGGAAAGGGGGAGAGGGGGAGAGGGAGAAGAGGAGGGGGAGAGGTGGGAGGGGGAGAGGGGGAGGGGGAGAGGGGGAGAGGGAGAGCGGAGGGGGAGGGGGAGAGGGGGAGAGGGGGAGAGGAGTGGGAGGGGGAGAGGGGGAGAGGGGGAGAGGGGGAGAGGGGGAGGGGGGGGAGGGGGAAGGGGAGGGGGAGAGGGGGAGGGGGGAGAGGGAGGGGGGGAGAGGGGGAGGGGGAGAGGGGGAGGGGGAGGGGGAGAGGGGCAGGGGGAGAGGGGCAGGGGGAGGGGGGAGAGGGGCAGGGGGAGAGGGGGAGGGGGAGGGGGAGGGGGCAGGGGGGAGGGGGAAGGGGGAGAGGCGATGGGCGAGGGGGAGGGGGAAGGGGGAGGGGAAGGGGGGAGGGGAAGGGGGAGGGGGAAGGGGGAGGGGGAAGGGGGAGGGGGAAGGGGAACGGGGAGGGGGAGGTGGAAGGGGGAGGGGGAAGGGGGAGGAGGAAGGGGGGGGGGAAGGGGAGGGGGAGAGGGGGAGAGGGGTGGGGGAGAGGTGAGGGGGAAGGGGGGAGGAGGGGGGAGAGGGGGAGGGGGAGAGGTGAGGGGGAAGGGGGAGGAGGAGGGAGAGGGGAGGAGGAGGGAGAGGGGGAGAGGGGAGGAGGAGGGGGAGGAGGAGGGAGAGGGGAGGAGGAGGGGGAGGAGATGTCCTCGGGCAATGGCAGCGCATTGATGTACTGGGCTGCGTACGTTGGCGTCTCCGCTTGGGATTAACCACTGGGGTC
>NC_134781.1:20964313-20986813 GCF_046742065.1 Oratosquilla oratoria | reverse complement strand
ACATAAGCACATATACATATACACATACATAATATACATATACATACACATATGCACACATACATATACACATACACACATACATAATATACATATACATACACATATGCACACATACATATACACATACACATATACACATGCACATGTATATAATATATATATATATATGTATATATATATGTACATATATACATGTATATACATTATACAAGTGCATGCATATATTCATACATAAATACATGTACATATGTACATATACATGCATACATCTACATACATATATAGTATATATACAAACATACATACATACACAAACACACAATGTACACATCCTTTCGCACCTCAAGTATTAATCTAACAATTTCTAAACAGATGATGCAATCTAAGTGGGGCATTGACGTTCACCTGTGTGAAGTGCGGAAGAGACTGCCATTTCAGAACTGGAATGTACAGCCAGTCTCACAGGTTCAGACATATGACCGTCACTCTTTGGAAGCTACACCATCGTCTCACGAAGACGAAATGTTGACGACGATATACATACATGTACATATATATATATATATATATATATATATATATATATATATATATATATATATATATATGCATATTTATACACCCATATATATGAGTACATATATACACATACATACTGTACACACACATAATCACAATTATATATACATATATATATATATATATATATATACACACATATATATACACATATATATATATATATATATATATATATATATATATATATATATATATACATATATATTGTATAGGTGCAGGTAAGAGTTCGCGTACCTAAAGGCCGGCACGCAGTACATCCACGTGGGGTCATCCCGGAGGAAAAGGATTTAAAGGCGAGCCAGCCAGCCAGCCACCCTCCGGGGCGGAGACTTCCGGAAGCCGCCCTGACTCTACTTCACTCGCGGACGGTGGCCATACGAACGGACTCTCTTTCTCTTTCTTTCTTTCTCTCTCTCTCTCTCTCTCTCTCTCTCTCTCTCTCTCTCTCTCTCTCTCTCTCTCTCTCTCTCTCTCTCTCTCTCTCTCTCTCTATCTATCTATCTATCTCTCTCTCTCTCTCTCTCTCTCTCTCTCTCTCTCTCTCTCTCTCTCTCTCTATCTATATCTCTCTCTCCTCTCTTTTTCTCTCTCTCGCCGCCGCCTCATTTCGATGGCAACTTCTTCAGTATCGTCAAGGCGTGACGTAGCTGAATAAAATCGGCTGTAGACAGATAACAAGTACCCAGTGGTGCGGAAGGCACTTGTAGTCTATTCGGGCTGTCAGCAGCCTATTTTGATCAATATTGCCCTTTAACCTAGTGACTAATACCTTCTCGAAACTAACACACACACACACACACACACACACACACACACACACACACACACACACACACACGCACGCACGCACGCACACAGACAGACACACACACACACACACACACACACACGCACACACACACACACGCACACACACACACGCACACACACACACACAAAATACATCCACTGGTGGATAAGTATGGATGCTGTTGGATGTGTGGGTGTGGATATAGGTGGATGGGTACAAGTGGATGTGTATGGATGGATGTTGCAAGCGCGTGTGTATGCATATGTGCATGTACTCACCCATCCCTCTATCTACACACGTGTGCGTGTATGACCGTGTGATTCACCATGATCTTGGATCACGTGCTGGACTCGTGATCGACAGCTATTTCCCTCCCGGAAGAGAGCTCAAAGCCCATATATGACCGATCTATGGGTAATGCTGTGACCTTACACGCACGCACACACAACTCCTCGTCCACGAGAGTTGGAGTAACGACTCTCAGCGCAGAAATTCTGAAATTATATCAGCCCTGTTCGGGATTCGAACTCGGACCGCCGTAGTGGCGGCCGGGAACTCTACCACTGCGCCATCCGTGTGCATATATGCCTGTGTGTACCCGTACACAGCGCTTTGAACTAATACAATTGAAATTTCGTTATAATACATCAATACTCACAACACAGCCCGAGTCCTTCACACTATACCTGCAAAGAATAAGACTAGATAAGTAACATATTAGGTTGAATATACAATTTAACATTCAAATCATCAAGCGAACAAGACAATAAATAGACAAATTAAATACATATTTCTCATTAGTAAAGAGGAAATAGTTTGGTACAATAATTGGGCTGTTAGGAGTGACTGATTTAAGAGTATTTAGTAAAGCAAACTAACCAGTTTGCGGGCTTTGGACATTTATTCTATCAATAGACAATTAATCAATCCATTCCATTTTGCAACTTCCACAGCCCTGACCTAACCTGACCTGAGGTGACCTGTCCCACCAACTCGCCGAGAGTCTATTTATACATAGCAGAGATTTTTATTAGGTCGTCCCACTGTGACCTCCCGTGGGGCGATGTCTGGACAGGGACCGAAACGTCGGGAAATGAAGTTAAATGTTGGATCTGGAGTGTCTCTATATTTCGACAAAACTGCAGGGTTCCATGTATGTATGCATGTATATATGTATGTATGTATATGTATGTATGTGTATGTATGTATTTATGTATGTATGTATGTATCTATGTATGTATTTATGCGTGTTTGTATGTATATATATGTACGCATACATTTATCATTTTATGCATGTATGTGTTTATATGTGTTTGCATATTTATGTAGGTAAAAGTGTACATATGCATGTGTGTATGCATGCATACATGTGCTTTATATTTGTACCTACTTTTGTGTGTATATGTATGTGTACCTATATATGCACATACATACATTATGCATAAGTCAACCTATGTATGCATCTATTTATGTAAGTACATACATTATGCATAAATGTAAGTACAAGTATGTACATATGTACACGTGTTTATGTATGAATATATATGCGTTTGGATGGCTGTAGGCATGACTGTACACACGTGTATAAAAACAGCATAACCAACCTATGTATGCATGTATTTATGTAAGTACATTATGCATAAATATAAGTACATGTCTGTACACGTGTTTATGTAGGTATGATTATATGTGCGTTTGGATGGCTGTAGGCATGATTCTGCGTACACACGTGTATCGAAAAAAGCAGCATAACCTAACCTGTGAACAGCAGCCTCGCCCTTTCTCCCTATAGAGTACAACAAGCGCTCCCCGATCACAAGCGACCCAGGCCCGACACAAAGCGGCCCAAACCTCGACACAATGCGACCCATTGGACACATTCACCGCCGAACCGACGTGTCACAAAGGGCCCTGGCGTGTCACAAAGGCAGCCCGCCTTCGCCGGGAACCGCATTCAAACCGCGGCGGCAGCAGCGGCGGCGGCGGTGGCGGTACAAAGCAACCCGTTTCACCCGGACCGAAAGGGGAGATTCGAGTCTCATGCGTCCGCCAAAGCGATATGACGTCATCGCGGGGCTGACGCTTAGAAGTCAAAGATGCGATGCGACATGACGTCATCAGGGAGGTCGCTTGGAAATCAAGAGATGCGACGTGACGTCATCAGGGAGGTCGATTGAAAATCGAAATGCGACGTGACGTCATCGGGGAGGTCGATTGAAAATCAAGGAATGCGACATGACGTCATCAGGAAGGTCGCTTGGAAATCAAGATGCGACGTGACGTCATCGGGGAGGTCGATTGAAAATCAAGGAATGCGACATGACGTCATCAGGAAGGTCTCTTAGAAATCAAGAGATGCGACATGACGTCATCAAAAGTCGTTTGTAAATCTTGGAGATGCATTTTATAAATAAAAAAATGTATAATCTTACAGTCTATAATTATATTCATTTCTCCTGTACAAAAATAGAAATCTTAGATGCTATATGACGTCATATCGTGAGCTTCGACTCTTCTGACGTCATAGAAGTTGTTTGAAAGAATTTGAAACAAAGAACAATTGAAAAACTATTTGTTTCTCTTCAAAACTATTGGATGTCACAAAAGTTGTTCCAAAGTTACAAATACTAAGATATAAACATCAAATGAAAATAGAAAATAAAATCTCAAAATGTGTTTTCACTATTCAAAGAATTTTTCAAATTACCCAATCCTATTCTACAAAGTTTGGTACGTCATCTTATGACGCACATTATGACGTCACATTACGTCATATTATGACGTCAATTAGCTGTACTTCTAAAATCTTTCGTTAATCTTGGCATAGGCTTACTATTAAAAACGGAATTTAACTAACCACGTAAGATATATTCATAAAAAAATTACTAATAGATTTTACAAATACGCCAGTAAGTTTTCCAAAATTAACAAAATTGGTAAAAATTTAATTTGTAATAGCTAACGCAATATGCTCAAAATATTTTTGAGTGACATTGCGTAAAAAATAAAAAATTAAAAGTTAAAGAATTTTCTGGAAATTCAAAATCGTCTGAAACGACATTACGTCTCTCGTGACTTAATACTCTGGTAACGACTCTCAGTGTGTGAGAGTCAAAGATGGTGATAGGGTCACAATGAGAGTAGAGTTGACATATGACGTCATCAGTGTCATGTAAACAAAACAGACTCGTTGTCATGGTTACGAGGTCTGTCCGAGATCCAGGACGTTGAACGTAACTTTCATCAACAAAAAACAATGACAACGCCTCAACATTTCGTAACTTTATGTTCTGCTTTCCAGAAATTTTCTAAATGTAGAACACTAATATATTTCACACAAAAAAATCGATCTACATATCAATACGAAATTATACATAATCTCCGTATAGAAATAATTATTATTAATGAATAGAAATTAACAAGTTCGGCTAATCAGCAACGACTCGAGGAAAGGAGGAGGGGAAGGTGGAGGGTGGAGGAGGAAGGGAGTGGGGGACGGGGGAGGGGGAGGGGGAGGGGGAAGGAGGGGAGGGGGAAGGAGGGGAGGGGTAAGAGGGGGAGGAGGTGGGAGGGGGAGGGGAGGAAGGGAGAGTGGGGGATGGGGGAGGAAGGGAGTGGGGGATGGGGGAGGAGGGGATGGAGGAGGAGGGGATGGGGAGGAGGGGATGGGGAGGAGGAGGGGATGGGGATGGGAAGGAGGAGGGGATGGGGAGGAGGGGGTGGGGGAAGAGGAGGGAAGGGGGAGGGGGGAGGAGTAAGCTTAGGGAGACTAATTTACCTGAGAGCGACTATACGTCGGAGCCAGAGCTTGTTCACTTGCAGATTGACTAGGTTTGATTACAAATGCCTCAGGATATACAATGACCTGACACTATCCTCTACAGCGAAAAGGTTAACACACGTGTACGTACACACACGCGCGCGCGCACACACACACACACACACACATACACACACACACACACACACACACACACACACACACACATTTCATTCAGTCTTCATGTTGCGTGGAGCCTGCAAAGTCTCTATGGTTTGGTATTGATGCAGTCTCATTTAGTCTCAGGCTTCCCCCCCGTGTGGTGCTGTACAAACCAGACTCACCCAGACTCACTCAGGCTCACTCAGGCTCGCCCAGATTCTTCCACTCCCAGACTCTTCCAGACTCTCCCAGACTCTTCCAGACTCTCCCAGACTCTCCCAGACTCTCCCAGACTCTCCCAGTCTCTTTCAGACTCTCCCAGTCTCTTCCAGACTCTTCCAGACTCTCCCAGACTCTCGCAGACTCTTCCAGACTCTCCCAGGCTCTTCCAGACTCTTCCAGAATCAGACCCACACAGTCTTCACTGCGTATCAGCCACGACCGACTACAGTCTCTAAGTCTCAGAGTTCGCGGCGATCCGTCGCAGTCTCCCGACAAGCCCAAAGGTCTTATCGATGTTGCTTACACTCTCGCGCGCGCGCTCGCGTTAATCCTCGGGGGGTAACTTTGGCACCTCCAGCTTGCAGCCCAATTACGAACCGGGGGGAGGGGGGGGATCTGTGGGGGGAAGGGGGGAATCTGGGACGGGGGGAATCTGGGGAAGAGCGCCCAGGTCAACATGCGGGCAGAGAGGAGAAAGAATAGGAGGAAAAAGAAGTGAAAGACGAAGAGGAGGAGGAATAGGAGGAAAAAGAAGTGAAAGACGAAGGGGAGGAGGAGGAAGAGGAGGAAGAAGAGGAGGAAGAAGAGGAAAAAGAAGAAAGACGAAGAAGAGAAAGAAGAGGAGGAAGAATAGGAGGAAAAGAAGAGAAAGACGAGGAGGAGGAGAAAGAAGAAGAGGAGGAAGAAGAGAAGAAAGACGAAGAGGAGGAGGAAGACGAAGAGGGGGAGGAAGACGAAGAGGAGGGGGAGGAAGACGAAGAGGAGGAGGAAGAAGACGAAGAGGAGGAGGAAGAAGACGGAGAGGAGGAGGAAGAAGACGAAGAGGAGGAGGAGGAAGACGAGGAGGAGGAAGACAAAGAGGAGGAAGACAAAGAGGAGAAAGAAGAGGGAAAAGAATAGGAGAAAGTAGAAGAGGCGGATTAAGGGGAGGAGGAGGAGGAGGAGGAAGAGGATATAGAGGATGAGATAGAAGACAAAAAGCAGAAAAGGAGGAGGAAAAGGAAGAAAAAATAAAACATTAAAAGAGGAATGAGAAGAGAAAGAAGAAAAAGAAAAAAGAGAAGAGAGAAAAAGAGGAGGAAGAGGAAGAAGAAAAAGAAAAAAGAGAAGAGAAAAAGAGGAGGAAGGGGAGGCAGAGGAGGAAGAGGAGAAGGAAGAGTAGGAAGAAGGAAGAAGAGAATGGAGAGTAGAAAGGAGGAGGAAGAGTAAGAAGAAAGAGGAAAAGGAGGAAGAGAAGGAAGAGTAGAAAGGAGGAGGAAGAGTAGGAAGGAGGAGGAATAGGAGGAAAAGATGAATAAAGTGAAATGAGTGGAAGAGGAAGAAGAGGAGGAAGAGATGGAAGAAGTGTTAAAGGTGGAAGACAAGAAAGAGAAAGAGGAGAAAGAGGAGGATGATTTGGAAGAAAAAGAATTGAAAGAAGAGGAGGAAGAAGTGGAAGGGGGATCAAAAGGTGGAAGAGGAGGAAGAGGTGGAAGGGGGATCAAAAGGTGGAAGAAGAGGAAGAGATGGAAGGGGGATCAAAAGGTGGAAGAGGAGGAAGAGGTGGAAGGGGGATCAAAAAGTGGAAGAGGAGGAAGTGGAAGGGGATCAAAAGGTGGAAGAGGTGGAAGAGGTGGAAGAGGAAGCAAAGGATGAGAAAAATAGGAAGAAGAGTTTAGACTGGGAACAGTACTAGGAACCGGAATAAGGCCTCGAATGGGAACAGGAAGAATGACAGGAATAGGGACAGGAAGGAAAACAGGAAGAACTAGAAATAGGAAGAGGAACTAGAACAGGAGCAACAGGAAGAGAAGGAGGGGGGGTCAAGAGGAGCAGGTGAGGAGCAGGAGTAGCAGGTGAGCAGCAGAGGTAGCAGGTGAGCAGCAGGAGTAGCAGGTGAGCAGTAGGAGCAGCAGGTGAGTAGTAGGAGCAGCAGGTGAGTAGTAGGAGCAGCAGGTGAGTAGTAGGAGCAGCAGGTGAGCAGCAGGAGTAGCAGGTGAGCAGTAGGAGCAGCAGGTGAGCAGTAGGAGCAGCAGGTGAGCAGTAGGAGCAGCAGGTGAGCAGTAGGAGCAGCAGGAGTAGCAGTAGGAGCAGCAGGAGTAGCAGGTGAGCAGCAGGAGTAGCAGGTGAGCAGTAGGAGTAGCAGGTGAGCAGTAGCAGCAGCAGGAAAGCAGTAGGAGCAGCAGGAGTAGCAGGTGAGCAGTAGGAGCAGCAGGTGAGCAGTAGGAGCAGCAGGAGTAGCAGGTGAGCAGTAGGAGCAGCAGGAGTAGCAGGTGAGCAGTAGGAGCAGCAGGAGTAGCAGGTGAGCAGTAGGAGCAGCAGGAGTAGCAGGTGAGCAGTAGGAGCAGCAGGAGTAGCAGGTGAGCAGTAGGAGCAGCAGGAGCAGCAGGAGAGCAGTAGGAGCAGCAGGTGAGAAGCAAAACGAGCAGGAGTGGGAGGAGGAAAAGGAGCAGCAATTGTAAGAGCAGTTGTTATGGGATCAGCAGCAGGAATAGCAGGTGAGCAGTAGGAGCAGCAGAGGGATGATCCCCTCGGCTTCTTCCACATCCTTCCATTCCTCCACATACTCCACACTCGGCCCTCCATACCCCACGCCCTCCATCCGGAGGCCAGACTCCATACCTCCCATCGGCTTAAAGTCGTACTCCCATTTCCGTTCCTTACTCCATATGGAGTTGCGTGTTCCATTCGCTCACTCCACATTAATCCTTTCCGGTGATAGATTGATATAGATAGATTGATATAGATAGATATAGATAGATAGATATAGATAGATAAAAATATGGTATGATAGAGGTACATCTACGAGTACATGATAGATTGATATAGATAGATAGATAGGTAGGTAGATAGATAAAAATATGGTAAATCCTAGATGGAGGTACATCTACTCGATATGTTAATATACTCGTACTATTATATGCAATTCCGACTAGACTATCTTGACTATCGCTTTATGAATTTAAAACACCAATCTGTATATTCAAATATAATATACCATAGGATTTCATTCACCCCTTCAGAAGCTCCCCCTCCCATCTAGTAATGAATTACTAACATTACCTCCCACTGGGATCCTCCCCACACCTCCATATAGCCCCCCTCCACTCCCTCCACCTCCACATGAGCGTCATTCTTCAATTTGACAAATGCCTCCATCACGTGGAGGACATCTTACTCCTTTATTCATGGAGTCTTTCCCTCCATTCACTCCATTACGTCCACCTCCTCTTAAACTCTTAGCTCCGCTTTTCTAAAGGGGGGGGTCATCACATTGGTCTATTTTATCTCCAACCTCCGACTCATCGGCGGTAGCGCCCAACTCCAGCACTTTTTCCGCCGTCAAATCACTACGGCAAACGGTTTTGTTTCCTCAACAAAAATACATAGACTGACATTTGATATGCTGGAGGGAAATTAGTTTCCTCCAGCATATGCTGGAGGAAATTTATTTTCCTCCAACAATCGGAGGAAAACTAGCCCAGTGTGACAACGGCTTGAGTACTAATTCAGTCTACTTTGCCTAGACACTTTTCTCCTAAAAGCGGGCATCAAAATAGCCAGGACGTCAGGTAGCAAAGTAGGACATTTGGTAACACGTAGCGACAATAATCCCACCAACGAAAACAGCGTTGTTTATAAAATCCCGTGTAAAAGCTGTCCCTCTTCATATTTTGGTGAATCTGGTCGCGGACTTAATAAAAGGATAAATGAACATAAAAACGACGTAAAAGCCCATAGGACATCTAACTCCATAGTAATACATGTGGATAAACATGGTCACCTTCCAGACTGGAACAACACAACCGTATTAAATAAAGGATCATCCAAGAAACTAAGGAAGACAATTGAGGCAGCATATATCAACACTAATAACAACATTAACCATAGAGAAGGATTTATATGTTTAGCAAAAGCCACAAGCTTATTAATAATAAAAGAATGCGCAGATAAAATAACAAGCTCTCCGAAGCGTCCCATAAGATGACCCGTCCGTGTATAAAATATCCGGTTACGTTTGAGTTGTTAGCTTTGTGATCAAGACCCTGCGGGTCGAAACGTTAAGGCGTAAAATTCTCCCATTTCTCCTCGTCAACTTCTTTCACCTTCAATTATATATATATATATATATATATATATATATATATATATATATATATATGTGTGTGTGTGTGTGTGTGTGTGTGTGTGTGTGTGTGTGTGTGTGTGTGTGTGTATACACACACACACATATATACACCGTATACTTTAATTCTTTACCGGCATATACCATACTCTTTAATGTTATTCTCAGCTCTTTAATACTTTGACCTACCGTGACATGATATGCTCTTTAAGAGCTTTGGCTCTCGTACACGTGCTCTTTAATGTCTCGTATACGTATGTTGTACTCTTTAAACGAATCGAGTACCTTTGCTCTTTAAGCGATAAGATTATCTAAACTCTTTAAGCTCTAGCTTATGTACATTCACGAGTATTTTTTGTTTTTGTTTTTTTTTGTCGACCACGTGATATATTTTCCCGTGTAGCACTGAGCTAACCTTTGCGTAAATTTTCTCTATTGGATAAAGAAGAAACAAAGTTGTGAGACAAAGAATTTGAATTTTGTATCATAAAAGATTCTGGGTGGGTCAAAAATTTAGCTCGTGAATGTACATTGCGACCTTTTGACTTGTTGGAGTCGCTTTTTTTTTTTTTTTTTTGCTCGCGCACTCTCCCTCTTCCCTCCTCCTCCCTTCTTCCTCCTCCTCCTCCTCCTCCTCCTCCTCCTCCTCCTCCTCCTCCTCCTCCTCCTCCTCCTCCTCATTATCCTCTTCTCGTCGGGACCAGAGTCCCTCGTCATTCTTTTATGATTGGGTAGTAATCTCCACTCAGAAAAGAAAGATAATTTTTACCCTCTACTATCCTTCCCATCCATTATCCCTCCTTAAGGCCCTGTTCACACTAGCGGTTTGAACGGCACAGAACCACATAGTCAAGGAAAAACTACGCGGTTGTGTGTGAACGCCTCCATTGATTTACATTGTAATTAAACCGCGGCGGTTGAAACCGCTAGTGTGAACAGGACTTAAGTTTCTCCTTTACCATATGTACGACTAAACCTCTTCGGAGTAATTTTATCCCAAGGGATAGAAGCGCTGGTTATTGCCTCCTCCTCCTCCACCTCCGCCCACTCAGACTCCGACGTTCGCGCGCGCACGCGCACGCCATGTCCCCCCCCCAAACCTACACTTGTCATACGTTCCAGGTAATTCTCATTTATCTTCATATATCTTCATCAGTCTTCATCTATCAACGTCTGGTTTTACCTCTTCTTCGCTTTTCTTTTCTTTTTTCTTTTTACAAGAAGAATATCAAAGCCCCTCCCCCAAATATGACGTGTCGCCATGTGATTGGACAACGGGTCAGTATCCTGCTCTGTAATTGGGTCATGGAGCGTAGCTCCTCCCTCAAACGCGACGTGTCGCTCTGTGATTGGTTCCTAGGGCAGGGTCCTAACTAGAGGAAAATCTTAACCTTCAGCATTCTTTTCCCGAAGATGTGTCATCCAATCACAGGCCGAGTTGGCCGAAAGGGGGCGGAGCTTCTATGATGTTATCAGATATTTCAGCCAATCACAGGCTGAACTCGGCCAAAGGAGGTGGAGCCACTCTGGCCTTAGTTACTCTAAGGCCAGAGTGGCTCCACATGATACCATGATCCACACACTCCACTTTCTCTGCCCCTCACGCTACTCCATCTCCGCCTACTTCCACCACCTACTCCCCTTTACTCCCCCTTCACGTCCAACTTCACCATCTACTCCCTATCCTTCCAACATCTCCCACCGTCCTGCCTAATCCCAGCACTCCTCTGATATATGAGGCGTCCAGAAACAGAGGGGCATCCCCGCCACTTTTGCTGGTTTCGAATTATGCACGATATATTATATATATATATATATATATATATATATATATAGAGAGAGAGAGAGAGAGAGAGAGAGAGAGAGAGAGAGAGAGAGAGAGAGAGAGAGAGAGAGAGAGAGATAGAGAGAGAGACACCCATATACTAGTCTTTACCCACTTCCAATCACTTTTCCATACCGACCAATCACCTTATCAACTCGCCTTCAATCGCCATTGTCCTTTCTATTCTGGCGATTCCATTCGGACAAAGTAGGCATCTGGGCGATTGAAGGTTGACTTTTGATTTTTTTTTCAACTTTATTCAGTCAAAGGCAGCCCCATCACGATAGAGGTCAGGTTTCCAATGTCCCTAATTCTTCACCTTTCCCATTTCTCCCTCCTCCTCTTCCTCCTCCTCCTCTTCCTTCTCTTCCTCCTCCTCCTCCTCCTCCACATTCTCCTGGCCTTCATATTCCTCATCCCTCATTTCCCTATTCATCAGAATCCTTCTTATCACCCATCTATCATCATCCCATATCCCCCCTCCCCCTCTCCCTCCCCCACCAACCTCCGTCCTCCCAATCTCCCAATCCCTCGCTCGTTCCCCCCCTCCCTCTGATCATCAGGCCGGCTTCCCATCAATTGTACTTGATTAGGTACTGATCCAGGAATTAATTCTCGTAGGCGTATGTCTGTCTCGTATGGAGAGGAAGGGAGAGAGAGAGAGAGAGAGAGAGAGAGAGAGAGAGAGAGAGAGAGAGAGAGAGAGAGAGAGAGAGAGAGGGGGGGGGAGAGAGAGAGAGAGAGAGAGAGAGGGGGGGGGGAGAGCGAGAGAGAGAGAGAGAGGGGGGGAGGAGAGAGCGAGAGGGGGAGAGAGCGAGAGAGAGAGAGAGAGGGGGGGGGAGAGAGCGAGAGGGGGGGGAGAGAGCGAGAGGGGGGGCGAGAGAGAGAGAGAGAATGAGAGGGAGAGAATGAGAGGGAGAGAATGAGAGGGAGAGAATAAGAGGGAGAGAATGAGAGAAAGAGTGAGAGGGAGAGAGAGAATGAGAGGGTGAGAGAGGATGAGAGAGAGAGAGAGAAAGCGAGAGAGAGAGAGAGAGAGAAAGCGAGAGAGATAGTGAGAGTGAAACTGTGGATGTACACACACGGAAGTGAGATAATAAGCAGAGAGAATCTATGCTCTGACGTCATCAATGTGACGATATGACGTCACAAATCAAGAGTGACGAGGCAAATGGCTGCCGCGCTGAATTGAGGTAAATTGTACGATCGATACCAAACCAGTAAGGTTGCATGCCAAGCAGTACCAAGTACCGATACCAAAACAAGTAATTTAATAAACATAGATAAGTAATAGATAGCTAAACAATTAAATTCAATAATTAAATAACTAAAATATATAACTAAAATATATATAAATTAATAAAAGATTAAATTAATAAACAAATATGCAAAACCATAGAAATAAAAACAATGACAACACCAGTAACGCTTCTAGAACTTATAATGAAAACTATATTGATAACTATACTTAACTAGAGGACTGACAGAGGATATAATCAGCGTGAATGAAATTACCAAAAAATAAATAAACAAACAAATAGATAAATAAAGATCATCTAAATTCAATATTTATGACGAAGAACAAAACACTAGTATTATTATTATTATTATCATTATTATTATTATTAACTATTATTATTTTATTATTATTATTATTATTTTATTATTTTATTATTATTTTATTATTATTATTACTATTATTATTATTTTATTATTATCATTACTATTATTATCATTATCATTATTATCTTTAATATCCTTCCATAATTATCTTCCGAAGTAAATCGAAATCGCAGCCGCCTCTGGCGATTCTAGATTGCTCGTTTGATACCAGAGCCCCAGACACGCTCTAATTTCACTTCTAAGTGACAAAGGCCTACTATGACACGCGACACGTGTCGGAAGCCGAGGAATGCTTTGACGTCTTCGACGGAGGCGACACGACGTGACGTAAGACCGAGATTAACTTAATTACTAAACTAAATGAACGAATGATAATGAACACAATATTCGAGTAAATATATAGATACTTAAACAGATAAAAGAATAAATATATATATAAATATAAACTAATATGAACAAGCATAAATATAAGTATAGATAAATAAACAAAATAAATGAATGTATATACAAGTATAAACTAATAAGAACAAGCATAGAAATACACAAGTATAGATAAATAAATACAGATAAATATGAATTTAAATAAGTATAATTATGAATATTTATAAATAAATTTAAAGAAGTTGATTAGTGAATAAATACACAAATAAATAAGTACAAAATAAGCAGACGAGAAAGAGGATTCATTACGAAATGAAAATTGATAAATGCACAAAACAAAGTGGTAAAGAATTAAGAATATAAACAGATTAAGTAAATAAACACAAAAAGAAAATGTGGCCTAGCTAGTGCATTTCATTTCAGACTGAAGGCTTCAGGACGTCTCCTATGGTGTGATGGCTTCACGACCTGACCAAAGTATTTATCTATTTATCTATTTATCTATTTATCTATTTATCTATTTATTAATTTCTTTATCTATTTCTTTATTTATTTTTAGTTTTATTTTATTTTATTTTATTTTATTTATTTATTTATTTAGGTGTTTTTTTATGCGATGTTATTCTTCTGGACTCCGAAGGAACAGTTTCGCTGCGGAATCGGTTGATTCAGCTTAATAAAATCGCCTGGCGGCAGCTACCTCACCAGGGAGAGGAGGCCTACGTCCTCTTTGGGAAGAGAGGTCACCACCCTCCCTCCTCCCTCCCTCCTCCCTCCCTCCCTCCCTCCTCCTCCCAGCAGGAAGAACCAAGTCCCAATCCTCCCGCAGCAGGGAGGAGAGTTTTACAGGATTCGAACTCCCAACCAGCAGGAGAGGGAGATCACAGCCGGCCAATCTCACTCCTTCAAATGGCCTCAGCTTTCAGACGGAGGGGGAGAGACAAAGAGGAGGAAGAAAGAGGAGGGGGAGAATGAGAGAGGGAGAAAGGAGAGGGGTGAGAGATAGGGGAGAGGGAGGAGGGGGAGAGAGATAAGGATTACAAAGGATTACAAAGGCGGAGCATGCCGACAGGAGACCTTTTGGTCCATATCTAGGTCGGATGCGAAAAAAAAATCATATTAATAATAAAATAATAAATAAAAACTATGATAATGTAAATAACAAATAAAATACATAAATAAATGCATAGGTATAGTTAAATAATAAACAAACAGGTAAATAGTAAATAATAATAAATTGACATATAACTAATAATAAATAAAAATCAGACAGACAAATGATAACAAAACAAAAACAAATAATATAAGATAAATTATAATCATTACAGCATCTTACTTAGGTATTTATCTAAATGATTCTTAAAGCTTCGAACTGAACTACATTGCACTACCTGTGCAGGAAGTTTATTCCATTCATTTACTACACGGTTGGCAAAGTTGTTTCTACCTACTTCCAAATTAAATCTATTTCCGGAGAGTTTAAGACCATTGTTTCTTGTCTGATTCTCATTCAATGTAAAAATTTGGTCACTTTTGATGTTGTCAATTCCCTTTAGAATTTTAAAGACCTGTATCAAGTCACCTCTGAGTCTACGCTTTTTTAGGGAAAGCAGATTCATATGTTTTAGTCGATTTTCGTATGATTTATTTTTGATATTTGGAATCAGTTTTGTGGCTCACCGTTGTACTCTTTCCAATCTGTCAATGTCTTTAATGAGATTCGGTGACCATACGGAAACAGCATATTCCAAATGTGGACGAACTAACGATTTATATAGCTTGTTAATGAGTGATGGACTTTTGAAATCAAAAGATCGCGCAATCAGTCCTAGAATCTTATTTGCTTTCTCAGAGGCTGAAATACACTGCTTGGATGATTTGAGGTCGTTACTGATAATTACGCCGAGATCTTTTTCACTATCCACTTTTGTTAACGAATTTCCAAATAACTTGTAATCGTACTTACTGTTATTTTTACCTATGTGCATTACCTTGCATTTACTTGTGTTAAATTTCATTAGCCACTTTTCAGACCATTGCTGTAATTTATCTAAATCTTCTTGAATATCTAATTGGTTTGAGTGATCATTTGCCACTCCGCACAGTTTTGTATCATCAGCAAATTTGGAAACAGTAGATTTTAGTCCATGGTCTATATCATTTATATATACTATGAATAGAAGTGGCCCAAGAACGGAACCCTGAGGAACTCCACTTGCAACACTTTTCCATCCAGAAGTTTTTCCATTTAAAACAACTCTCTGTTTTCGATCATTCAACCAATTACTAGTCCAACCTAATAGGCTACCACTTATTCCATGCAAAGTTAATTTAGTAAGTAGATACGGGAGAGGGAGGGGGAGAGAGATAGGGGAGATAGATAGGGGAGAGGAAGGAGAGAGGGGGAAGGGGAGGAGAGAGGGGGAAGGGGAGAAAGAGGGGAGGGGGAGACGGGGAGAGAAAGGGGAGTAGAGAAAGAGGAGGGGCTGAGAAAGGGGAGGAAGGAGAGGAAGGAGAGGAAGGAGAGGAAAGGGAGGAAGGAGAGGAAAGGAGAGGAAGGGGAGGAAGGAGAAGAGGGGGAGGAAGGGAAGGAAGGGGAGGAAGGGAAGGAAGGGGAGGAAGGGGAGGAAGGAGAGGAAAGGGAGGAAGGAGAGGAAGGGGAGGAAGGGGAGGAAGGAGAGGAAGGGGAGGAAGGAGAGGAAGGAGAGGAAAGGGAGGAAGGAGAGGAAAGGAGAGGAAGGAGAGGAAGGGAAGGAAGGGGAGGAAGGAGAGGAAGGGGAGGAAGGAGAAGAGGGGGAGGAAGGAGAGGAAGGAGAGGAGAGGAAGGGGATGAAGGAGAGGAAGGAGAGGAAGGAGAGGAAAGGGAGGAAGGAGAGGAAGGGTTTTAAGGAGAGGAAGGAGAGAAAGGAGAGGAAGGAGAGGAAGGAGAGTAAGGAGAGGAAGGAGAGGAAGGAGAGGAAGGGGAGGAAGGGGAGGAAGGAGAGGAAGGGGAGGAAGGAGAGGAAGGAGAGGAAGGAGAGGAAGGGGAGGAAGGAGAGGAAGGGGAGGAAGGAGAGGAAGGGAAAGAAGGGGAGGAAGGAGAGGAAGGAGAGGAAGGGAAAGAAGGGGAGGAAGGAGAGGAAGGGAAGGAAGGAGAGGAAGGAGAGGAAGGAGAGGAAGGGGAGGAAGGGGAGGAAGGAGAGGAGGGGGAGGAAGGAGAGAAAGGAGAGGAAGGAGAGAAAGGAGAGGAAGGAGAGGAAGGAGAGGAAGGAGAGGAAGGAGAGGAAGGAGAGGAAGGAGAGGAAGGAGAGGAAGGAGAGGAAGGAGAGGAAGGAGAGGAAGGAGAGGAAGGAGAGGAAGGAGAGGAAGGAGAGAAAGGAGAGGAAGGAGAGGAGGGGGAGGAAGGAGAGTAAGGGGAGGAAGGGGAGGAAGGGGAGGAAGGAGAGGAAGGAGAGCAAGGAGAGGAAGGAGAGGAAGGAGAGAAAGGAGAGAAAGGAGAGGAAGGAGAGGAAGGAGAGGAAGGAGAGGAAGGAGAGGAAGGAGAGTAAGGAGAGAGAGGAAAGGAAGGCAAATAGGGACCGGCGAGTTCCTGGTATAATTGGAACAGATGAAACTGGATCAGCTAGACAGCGGTTCTTCAGAAAGGCTTCAGAATCTATGGAAAGGGAGTCTTTTGATTACGTTAGGGAGTCGGACTCTGGGAGTTTGCAGAAGGGAGTTGGAGACCTCTATTAGGGTGTTGGATCTCCCTTCCAGGGTGTTGGGAGTTTGTGTAAAGGAATCAAATCCTCTGTATAAGGGCATTGGATCCCATTGTTTGGGTAATGGGGTAGATACAATGGAATCTGATCCCCATTCAGGAAGAGAAGGGGATATTACGAATGAAAAATTATTCCGAGCTTTATGATTTAGCTGCTGGGAAAAGGATAAGGAAAATAAAGTCTTTAAATGCAATGTTGTGATTGCTAGTTTTCAGAGTGTCCACCATTATTCCGCATACGAATGGTTATACAAGTCTGTAATTCTCCAAAGGATACAAGTATTTAAAAATTCAAAAGGACTTTATAAATACCCTCTGTGTACGTGTGTGTGTGTGTGTGTGTGTGTGTGTGTGTGTGTGTGTGTGTGTGTGTGTGTGTGTGTGTGTGTGTGTGTGTGTGTGTGTGTGTGTGTGTATGTGCTTTGCATATATATATATATATATATATTATATATATTATATATGTGTGTGTGTGTGTGTGTGTGTGTGTGTGTGTGTGTGTGTGTGTGTGTGTGTGTGTGTGTGTGTGTGTGTGTGTGTGTGTGTGTGTGTGTGTGCAGAAAAACCACCAAAGAAAATAATGAAATGATGACCGAGCGCTTTCATCTATTTAGACATCCTCAGGGTACCCTGAGGATGTCTAGATAGACGAAAGCGCTCGGTCATCATTTTATTGTTTTCCTTGGTGGTTTTTCTGTATATTTAGAATCACGAGTTCATGTGATTTCTCAATCATATATATATATATATATATATATATATACACATATGCAGAAATGAATGCTGGGAAATATTGGGGTCACGTATGTAATCAAAGTAAACATCAACGTCATCAGCACAACCAATACCAACGTCTAGTATCTATATTCTAGATCAACTCTAAAATCATCACCAACATCAAGTGATGACGTCATAATGACGCCATTTCCATGGCGACGACGTTCTTCAATGTTTTATATTGACAGCTCTCCAATTGGAGAAATATCATTGTTAAAAATATCAGCCAAAAAATAAATAGGTAAATAAATAAATAACGACAAAGACATTAATAAAAAATAACCAAAAACCATCACATGACGTCACGCTGCCGGAACACAATTTAGGAAAATCAATTTTGATTTTATCAAAAGACAATTATCAACTTCATCACATTTCGCTATAAAAAAAATCGAAAATTGAACACTAAATTCAATTAAAAGGTGTGAAGCGACGTCGCCATCTCCACTTGTCGAGGCCTCGGACTTCAAGCACGAGGTGGCCGAGGTTGAACTCCAACCTCGAGGACGAGGTGGCCGAGGTTGTACTCGAACCTCGAGGACAAGGTGGCCGAGGTTATGCTCGAACTTCGAGAACAAGGCTGCCACGGCCGAGCATGGACCTTGAGTTCGAGGTGGCCGAGGTTGAACTCGGACCTCGAGAACGAGGTCAAACTTGAATCTAGAGGACGAGGTGGCCGAGGTCAAACTTGAACCTTGAGGACAAGGTGGGCAAGGTCGTACTCGAACTTCGAGGAAAAGATGTCCGAGGTCGTATTCGAACTTCGATGACAAGATGGCCGAGGTCGTACTCGAACTTCGAGGACAAAGTGGCCGAGGTCGTACTCGAACTTCGAGGACAAAGTGGCCGAGGTCGTACTCGAACTTCGAGGACAAGGTGGCCGAAGTCATATTCGAACCTCGAGGACAAGATAGCCAAGGTCGAACTCTGACAAGGAGCTGGCCAAGGTCCAACTTGAAGTGCGAGGCTGAGGTGACCGAGGTCGAAGTCGAACCTCGAGGACAAGATAGTCAGGGTCGAATTTAAACCTTGAGGACGAGGTGGCTGAGGTCGAACTTGAACACCGAGGACGAGGTGGCTGAGGTCGTGCTCGAATTTCGAGTACGATGTGAGATCGAACTCGAACCTCTAGGACGAGGTGATCGAAGTGGCATTCGAATTTCGAGTACGAGATTGCTAAGTTCACACTCGAACCTTGAGAACGAGGTCGACCTTGAACCTCGAGGACGAGGTGGCCGAGGTACTACTCGAACTTCTCAAGGGTCAAGTTCATATTCAATTATTTTATCCTAGCTGCCGCCTGGCGATTTTAATTAGAGACTGGGCAAGACAGACCAATCAACCCTTTAATTAAAGGGACTTCACACACACACACACACACACACACACACACACACACACACACACACACACACACACACACACACACACACACACACACACACACATATATATATATATACATACCCATACACACAAACACACACACACGCACACACACACACACACACACACACACACACACACACACACACACACACATACACACACACTGCGTTTTCTAAACAATACCGATCATAGATATATCTTTGGGATCTCGGGTTCATATTTAAATTACAATAGAAGTCGTGTATGTCAGTGGTGAACATTAATAATGTTTTGGGTTCTTTCACCAGCGCTTCTGTCTTTGTGGACAATCTCGCACCTCTGTCGTGGTTATCATTAGTGAAAATATGGACAATTTTGTCATTGTTGTCGAGAAACAGAAACTAAAGTGTTTTGGTCCATAACGAAGTTGAATGAAAAATAAACAAGATGGAGTAAAAAAAAAGTATATATAGAAAAAAAAATGAAAAATAAAAAAATAACCAAATAAATATATAAGTAATTAAATAAATATATAAGAAGATAGATAAATAAAATAAGTTATTAAATAGAGAGAAATAGACAAATAAATTAACAAATAAATAAGAACAGGGATATAAATAAATTAATTGATAAAGGCAAAATTAATCAATTCATTCATTCTAAAGATATTCCTAGGTCTACTAACCCAGAGGTCACCAGTTCGTTCCAATCAACAGAAGAAACCCAGCAATTCTATGGCGTCACTTACTCCATCTGTTAATGACGTCATTCATATGACGTCATCCATATGACGTCGTTCATATGAGGACATTCATATGACGTCATTCACAGAGTAAAAGTAGAGACTTCTCTACCCGTCGAATCCAAATGTCCTCCTTAAAAGTTTTTATTCTGGCGAACGTCAATTTATCTTATTCAACTCACAATAAACATATGAAAGCTTGAGACCAAAAATATTCTTGTGCTATTTAGTCCTGTTCACACTGGCGGTTTGAACCGCGCGGAAACTGCGGCGGTACCGCACGGGCAAGGAAAAATGCGCGGTTGTGCGTGAACGCCTCCAATGACTTACATTATAATTGAACCGCAGCTGTTAAAACCGCTAGTGTGAACAAGGTCTATGACCGCGAGGGACCCCTCTAGCCGACCATAGGGCTCCGGGCGAACGACACGTCATACGGGTCCAAGGGCGTCGGCGTTCCTCCGTCAACGCCTTCTTCAGGTTATTTGTCGAACGCCCACATCTGCGTCATCTTATATCGTTGTCACACTGGGGGTAAGGGGGAAAAGGGGAGGGGTAGGGAGAGGAGGGAAGGGGGAGGGAGAGAAGGGGAGAGAGAGGGGGAAAGGGGATGAGAGGAGGGGGATGAGGAGGGGAGAGGGGAAGAGGAGAGGAGGGGGAGGGAAAGAGGAGAGGAGGGGAGAGGGGAAGAGGAGAGGAGGGGAGAGGGGAGAGGGGAAGAGAAGAGGAGGAGAAAGAAAAGAGGAGAGACAGTGGGAAGAGGAGGGGATTGATAGGGGGAAGAGGAGGGGAGGGCAGGAGGAGGTGAGGGGAAGAGGAGGGGTGGGGGAAGAGGAGGGGATGAGGATGGAGAGGAGATGAGGATGGAGAGGAGATGAGGATGGGGAGGGAATAAAGAGGGGAGGGGGAGGGGGAGGGGGAGGGGAGGCGGAGGGGGAGGGGAGGCGGAGGGGGGGAGGGGAGGCGGAGGGGGGGAGGGGAGGCGGAGGGGGGAGGGGAGGGGAAGGCGGAGGGGGAGGGGAGGGGAAGGCGGAAGGGGAGAGGAAGGCAGAGGGGGAGGGGGAGGCGGAGGGGGAGGCAGAGGCGGAGGCAGAGGCGGAGGCAGAGGCGGAGGCAGAGGCGGAGGCAGAGGGGGAGGCAGAGGGGGAGGGGGAGGCAGAGGGGGAGGCGGAGGCGGAGGGGAGGCTGCCACAGCCGCTGCCGTTGCTAAAGCCGCCACACAGGTTGAACAGGTGGTACCAGCCAGCCAGCCAGCTGGCCCTGCCCCCAACCACCACCACCACCTGTTCCTCCTCTTCCTCTTCCTCTTCTCCAGTCTCCTCTTCTTTACCTCTTCATTCACTTCTTCATCTTTCCCACTTCTTTAATTTAATCTTCTTCCACTTCCTTCTTCACTATCTCTTCTTCACCTCCTTTTCATCCTTTCCCATCTATTTCCATTCCTTCTCTCTCCTCTCCCCTTTTCCTTCCTCTCCAGCTACCTCTTCCCCGTTACCCTCATCCCCAACCCCTCTCCTCCCCTTCTTCCTCTTCCTCCTCCTCGCCCTCCTCCTTTCTCCTTTACCTCCGCCTCCTAGACCGTGGTCATGTACACAGTGTTTCGTTAAGCACTTTCCTTTACCTTTTCGTTAACAATACTAATCCAAAAACATCTCCTCCTCTTCTCTTCCTCCTCCTCTTCTCTTCCTCCTCCTCCTCTCTTCCTCCTCCTCTCTTCCTCCTCCTCCTCTCTTCCTCCTCCTCTCTTCCTCCTCCTCTCTTCCTCCTCCTCCTCTCTTCCTCCCCCTTTTATTCTTTACCTTACTTCTCCACATTCCCATTTATATTTGCTCTCCACTTCCTCTTTCTTCTCTTTTTCCTCTTTTTCCTTCTCTTCTTACTCCTCTTTTCCTCTTTCTTATTTCCATATTTCTTTTTTTTTCCTTCCTCCTACTTTTTTTCCTGATCCTCCTCTTCATCTTTCCTCCTCCTCCTCCTGCTCCTCCTCCTCCGACCTTCCTTTCTCTTCCTCCCTTTCTTCCTCCTCCTCCTTCATATCTCTTTCTCCTTCCTCCCTTTCCCTTTCCCTTTCCTCCTACTCCTCTTCTTGCTCCTCATTCTCCCCTTCTTCCTCCTAATCCTCCCCCTCCTCCCTTTCTTCCTCCTCATCCTCTTCCTCTTCCACATCCCATTCTCCCTCCTCCTCTTCCTCCCTTTCCCTTTCCTCCTACTCCTCTTCTTCCTCATTCTCCTCTTCTTCCTCCTACTCTTCCACTTTCTTCTTCCTTCCTTCCTCCTCTTCCTCTTCATCTTCCCTTTCTCACCCCTACTACTCTTCTCCCTCCTCATTCTCCCCTTCTTCCTCATTCTCCCCTTCTTCCTCTTACTCTTCCCCTTTCTTCTTCTTCCTCCTCATCTTCCCTTTCTCACCCCTACTCTTCT
>NC_134781.1:20949313-20959313 GCF_046742065.1 Oratosquilla oratoria | reverse complement strand
TTCATGAACTGATTTTGTCCATCGAAACACCTCGGTAGCTGGGTGTGGAGATGGGGGAGAGGGGGGAAGGGGAGAGGGGGGAGAAGGGGAGGAGAGGGGGGAGAAGGGGAGGAGAGGAGGTAGTGGGGGAGAGGGGGAAAGGGGGAGAGGGGAGGGAGAGGGGGAGGGGTATGGGGGAGAGGGGAGAGGGGGGAGGAGGGAGGAGGGGGGATAGGGGGGAGAGGGGAGAGGGGGGTAGTGGGGGGAGAGGAGAGGGGGGGGAATGAGAGGGAAAGGGGGGAGAAGGGGGCGAGGGAAGAGGGGGGGAGGAAGGGGGAAGAGAGGGGGGAGGGGGGGAGAGGGGGAGGAGAGTAAGAAGTGGGGGTCTCTTTGGGCTCTATGGATTACATGCTCATGGACTCTCGCTCCCACACTCTACATCCTCATCTCTATATCCCACCATCATCCTATGTGTTTCCCGTTTACATATAAATGTGGTTATGTGCGTGTCCGCATACATTTCCTCACTCTCACATCCGATTCATCGGCGTCTAGCAAAAACACCGTATCCAGCACTATATTTTCCAGCACTTTTTCCGCCGTCAAATCCCTATGGCAAACTATTTTGTTTTCTCAACAAAAATACATAGAATGACATTTGATATGCTGGAGGGAAATTTAATTTCCTCCAGCATATGCTGGAGGAAAAAAATCCTCCAGCATATGCTGGAGGAAATTTATTTTCCTCCAGTATATCAAATTCCTTCCCGAAAGATGCGGGCTGAAAATCTGCTCCAACAGTCGGAGGAAAAATAGTCCAGTGTGATAAGGCCTTTGAACGCAGTACCGTCAGTTCGTATGATTAGCCACAGTCCTACCACAGGATTTAGTTTCATCTCTGAATAAATTTGTTTGGTTTTCGAAGATTTTTTTTTTTCATTTTTAATTTATTTGATTTCTTATTTACTTATTTATTTATATTATTTTGTTTTATTTATTTATTTATCTATTTATTTTTTATTTTTTTGGTCTGCCACTAAGTGATCTGATGCAGCTGAAAAATAAGGATGTTAACCACACCACATGACCTCGTTTCTACCACAAATCCACCAGAACCTCGCCACCACACCCGTCCCATGCTGTCACCCACGTACAATAGCCCCATTAAGTGTTGTCACAGTTTTCCAAACTTTCCTTTCCCGAAAAAATGACAAGACTTATTATCGTCACAGAACGCGTTGACCTTCCTAAGTGAACGGGTCACGTTAACCACAGTTAGCGCGAGTTAGCGACAGAGATCAAAGTTAGCACACTGACCCTACTAATATAACCCTTATTGTCATGCTAACTACGACACTAACTAACCAAACGTTATATATTCTCGCTCCTAACTTAACTAGTTACCAAAATCTCCTTCTAGTTTACTCTGTGACGACATCTTCACATTTCTACTAACTCACTAGTAAACAGCTAACTGGTGTACTATCTTCCTTATAACTTCTTGTTGTCGTTGTTGTTCTTGTTCTTGTTCTTCTTGTTCTTCTTGTTCTTTTGTTCTTTTGTTCTTTTTGTTCTTTTTGTTCTTTTTGTTCTTTTTGTCCTTTTTGTTCTTTTTGTTCTTGTTCTTTTTGTTCTTCTTGTTTTTGTTATTCTTGTTGTTCGTATTATTTTTGTTCTTGTTCTTGTTCTTGTATTTTACCAGCTCTACTATCCCTAGTCACCTGAAGTACTATCCAAGACTACCACCAGACCATCCAATAGTTCATGTAACCCTTTCGCTACGTGTTATGGACTATTACCATCCTAGTTGCCGCCAGGCGATTTTATTACTATTACGTCCTTAATCTGCCTCCCCCCCCACTCACCCCCAGTTAAACTTTTTTTTTCTTCTTTTTTTTTTGCGCGCATACCTTCACCTCGCGATTACAAGAATAGCCACTTCCGCCCTCCCCCCCTCCACCTCCCCCTCCACCACCTCCCCCTCCACCACCACCACCTCCACCACCACCACCACACACGTCGGCATAAACACGCTTACCACATATTAACCACACCCCAAGCCGTGTCTGAGCCACCTAGCTCCGCTCTCTTCACTCTCTCTTCAGTCTCTCTCTCTTTACACGCTCTCTCTCTTTACACGCTGTCTCTCTCTCTTTACACGCTGTCTCTCTCTCTTTACACGCTGTCTCTCTCTCTTTACACGCTGTCTCTCTCTCTTTACACGCTGTCTCTCTTTACACGCTGTCTCTCTCGCTTTACACGCTGTCTCTTTACACGCTGTCTCTCTCTCTTTACACGCTGTCTCTCTCTCTTTACACGCTGTCTCTCTCTCATTACACGCTGTCTCTCTTTACACGCCCGCTCTCTCTCTCTTTACACGCCCGCTCTCTCTCTCTTTACAAGCTGTCCCTCTCTTTACACGCTGTCTCTCTCTCTTTACCCGCTGTCTCTATCTCTTTACACGCTGTCTCTATCTCTTTACACGCTGTCTCTCTTTACACGCTGGCTCTCTCTCTTTACACTCTCTTCATACTGTTTCTCTCTTCACAGTCTCTCTCTCTTCAGACAATGTCTCTCTCTTCAGACAGAGTCTCTCTCTTCTGACACTGTCTCTCTCTCTTCACACACTGTCTCTTTACACTCTCTTTACACTTTACACTCTTTACACTCTCTTTACCCTCTTTACACTCTCTTTACACTCTCCTCTCACACACACACTTCACTCTCTCTCTTCACTCTCTTCTCTCTCTCTTTACTCTTTACCCTCTCTTCACTCTCTCTTCAATTTCACTTTCTTCTCTTTACTTTGTCACTCTCTTTACATTCTCTTTACTCTTTCTCTTTACCCTCGCTCTTACTTTCTCGCTCTTTACGCTCATGATTTCGTTTCCGCCCTTCATCAAGGATCAAAATATCCGCTTGAACCAGCTGCTCCCAATGCTTGAACCACCTGAACCACCTACGGACCGCTCTTCAACCATCTGTTCCGTTTAAGTCACCTATCTGAGCCAAATGCTGCCACGTACGAGCCACCTGTGTAGACCCCGTAGCCACCTGTTTACAGCAGCCTTCCTCCAATCAGAACCACCTGAGTCATGTGTGACTCTTGACACTTGAGCCATCTGTCAACCACACTGCAACCACCTGTCGGCCACACCTGAGCCATCTGTTTGTCCCTTTGGGACAACCTGCTTTTCAGAGCTTCATACCATCTGCCAAACGCACCTGCGTAACCTACCAAGGCTACATATAAACCAGCTGTCTTGTTAGAACCACCTGTTTCATTTACACATATACAACTCACCCTTTAACTATGGTGGACGTGCTTAAAGCATTTTATTCTGGCTAACGTTGGACCGTTTTATTCATTTGAGGAGATTAAAGCCCTCTGTAAGGGGCACCGTCATAGCCTCCCGATAAGGGGGGGGGGGGAGTGTGTGACGTTAAACTATATCATATCATCGTTCTTTATGTTATCTCTGATATCTCGTATGTGTCATGATAACGCATTATTCTTTTTTATGGTTAAATTTAAGTGATGTGATTCACACCATCTGCCCTCTATATTTGCACCATCTGACACGTATCTTTTCGAGCACCTTGTATGTTTATTCTGACTGCCGCCTGTTGATTTTAATCAGCTGAGGGATAACTTGCGTGTATATATATATATACACATATGGTTAAACCACATGTGACTTTCTACCATCTGTATATATAATCGTGTATGTATGCATCCGTATAGTGTGTGTGTGTGTGTGTGTGTGTGTGTGTGTGTGTGTGTGTGTGTGTGTGTGTGTGTGTGTGTGTGTGTGTGTGTGTGTGTGTGTGTGTGTGTGTGTGCGTACGTGTGCGTGTATGCACAAAATCCGCTGAGCAATACTAAACTGCCACACTACTCTTGCAAATATCCCTCACTCCTCATTAAAGGGGCTTATCACATTGAGCTATTTTTCCTCCGACATCCTACCTCCAGCCTCCATTTGAATAACTAGAGTATGACTTAGTTTACAGAAACCTAGACTCCTCTAAGAACATTCTAACATTATGTCTAACATTAGTATAGGTTTACAATCTCTTAATTCATCATTCAGACTTGCTATAGATAACGGAATTTGATATTTGGAGATTTGAAAATTCAAATATCGTCACCGAAGTCGTTTTCACTCAAACTGTCGACGATAGTGAAGCCCGTGGAAGCCCAGTTTGATAACCCTTTTACCCATAGGTCTCAAACACCCCCTCCCCGTTCCTACCGCCCTACACATCCCCCCGTACCTCCCCATACCTCTCCATATCCCCCCCGTTCCTACCGCCCTATACATCCCCCATACCTCTCCATATCCCCCCCGTTCCTACTACCCCATTTTTAATCCCCCATACCTCTCCATAACCCCCCGTTCCTGCTAACCTATACATTCCCCCATACCTCTCCATACCCCCCGTTCCTACCACCCCATTCATTAATCCCCCCATACCTCTCCATACTCCCCGTTCCTACCACCCCATTCATTAATCCCCCATACCTCTCCATAACCTCCCCCGTTCCTACCGCCCTATACATCCCCCATACCTCCCCATACCTCTCAATGTCCCCCACGTTCCTACCACCCCATTCATTAATCCTCCCATACCTCTCCCCCGTTCCTACCGCCCTATATATCCCCCATACCTCCCCATACCTCTCCATATCCCCACGTTCCTCCCACCCTATACATACCCCCATGTGCTTTTTGCCCTCCTGTCCTCCCATTAATTCGCCATTGTTTCATTGGAGTAACTCATTCATTGGCTCGTAATTATTAATCAACTGCAACATTGCCCTCCCTCCCTCCCTCCCTCCATCCATCCATCCATCCGTACAGCAGAAACTCACATTTCTGCCTTGTCAGTCTCCTACGCATTCTCTTCCTTTCTCACGTTTTGTCTTATTTCTCTTTTTCTCTCTATCTCTCTCTTTACCCCCCTCCCTCTCTTTCTGAAACCAGTCTAGCGGAAAAGCGCTAATCTAATTCGGCTTCTGTAAAATCAAGGAATAAATAAATAGGTAAATAGATTAACGAGAATAAATAATAGATAGAAAAATAAACAGAAGTAAATAAGTAAATAAAATAAAATTAATAGATAAATATGTGATAAACAAATAAATAAATACATCAAATAGATAATAAAGAATAAATATCCAGAGATAAATATACAAAATGAAAACGATAATGACTAAATATCCAAACAAATTGACGAATAAACAAACGAGTAAATAATGAATTAGATAAAACCAAACAACCAAATAAAATAAAATAAAATAAAATAAAAATAAAAACAAACAGACCAAATGGACCCAGCGAACCAAAGGGACGTCTTGCGGGTTGCCAACTTCAGACCGAGTTGTTCTGAATTAACAATAAACGATTGAACGAACAAGTTTCAATTCCACACATGCGCGAGGGGGTGGGGAGGGGGGATCAAAGCGGATCTTAATCGAGCGGAAAAGAATTTTCATTTATAAGGAAAGCAATTTTACGCTAACATTGGCTGGTGGGTGGGGGTGGGGTGGAGTAGGTCGACCTGAATAATCGACGACTCATTTTTTTTTTTTAAAGAACTCAAAAAATGGCACTAGTTTGTCTAAGAATACCGAATAGAAATATCGGAAATTCTCTGAAATATTTGATACTTAGTGAAACAAAATTTAGTGGCATTATATTACTAAAGCTCTGAAATATTTCCTTTTTTAGAAAAAAAATATTATATACATTTTTATTCATCTTGCGTTGATGACGTCATCAGATATGATGGACTGACAATCGCTTTGTCGTGGGTTCGAATCCCCTCTCCGATTCCCCGCAGTGACTGTTATATGGAACTCCTTAGTGTAGGTCTTATGGTCCCCTGCAGTCTCCTTCATTTTTATGTTCTTATGTACCTGACCCGAGACTTCCTAAAGCTACTCAGCGTCTCCTGGCGTAGTCTCCTCACCACAATTTTTCTTAAGTTTTCCATAATCTTCTCTTTATTCGCTCTTTCGTCAGACTCTTTTTCGTTCGTTTTCGTGTGACCTTTTTCGGAAGGGAGGGAAAGAGAGGAAAGAGAAAAGAGATATAGAAGGAAAAAGAGAAGATTTAAAGAGATGGAAAAGAGAATGGAAAGAGAAGAAGCGAAAGAGAGAAGAGAAACAGAAATGGGAAAGCGAGGAAAGAGAAGACATTTAAAAGGAAAAAGAGAAGATATAAAGAGGTGGAAAAGAGAATGGAAAGAGAAGAGGGGAAAGAGTGAGAGGAGAGAAACAGAAATGGGAAAGAGAGGAAAGGGAAAGAGATATAGAAGGAAAAAGAGAAGATTTAAAGAGATGGAAAAGAGAAGATTTAAAGAGATGGAAAAGAGAATGGAAAGAGAAGAAGCGAAAGAGAGAAGAGAAACAGAAATGGGAAAGCGAGGAAAGAGAAGACATTTAAAAGGAAAAAGAGAAGATATAAAGAGGTGGAAAAGAGAATGGAAAGAGAAGAGGGGAAAGAGTGAGAGGAGAGAAACAGAAATGGGAAAGAGAGGAAAGAGAAAAAAGAGATATAGAAGGAAAAAGAGAAGATTTAAAGAGATGGAAAAGAGAATGGAAAGAGAAGAAGTGAAAGAGAGGAGACAAACAGAAATGGGAAAGAGAGGAAAGAGAAGACATTTAAAAGGAAAAAGAGAAGATATAAAGAGGTGGAAAAGAGAATGGAAAGAGAAGAAGGGAAAGAGTGAGAGGAGAGAAATAGACATGGGAAAGACAGGAAAGAAAAAGAGGAGATATAGAAGGAAAAAGAGCAAAAAGAGATGAAAAAGAGAATGGAAAAAGAGAAGGGAAGGAGTGAGAGGAGAGAAACTGAAATGGGAGAGGAAAGAGAAAGAAAGAGGAACAAGAGAAGAGGGAGAGAGAGAAGGGAAAGAAAGAGAAGGAAGAAAAAGAGAAAAGAGGAAGTTGAAAACAGAAGGAAAAGAAAGGAGGGAAACAGAAAAAGAGAGAAAATGAAAAGAAAAAAGATGGAAAGGGAGAGGAAAGAGAGAACGAGAGGAAAGAGAGGAGAGAAAAGAGAGGAGAGGAAAGAGAGGAGAGGAAAGAGAGGAGAGGAAAGAGAGGAGAGGAAAGAGAGGAGAGGAAAGAGAGAAGGGAAAGAAAATATGCGAGAGAGAAAATATGCGAGAGAGATAGGGAGAGAGATCCAACAGACTTTCTATTTATTATGGAATATTAATTCCCGTGACGTCACATCTAATCGGATCCTGTGACGTCACTAATTAACTTCTCAGACTTAGGGGGACCTCGCCCGGTCAACACTTGTTAACGATATTGTCAATCCTTCTAGTATTGACAACCACAACAGTTTCAATATCAGACTAGAATAATGTCAGTATTATTCTAGAGGTGGCGGCACACTAGGCATTTCTGGCTAGCATGCTACTTGCTTTTGCTACTTGCTTTTGCTATTTGTTTTTTCTATTTGTTTTTGCTACTTGCTTTTACTACTTCGTTACTATTTTTTTTCATATTTCCAAATGTCAAATTACTTTTGCGTCATATTATAGTGAGAAGCTGACAAACTAAGAGAAGCTAAACCTAGAATACGAATGTTAGACACAAAATTGTTGAGATGTTCTTAACCGAAGTCATTTCTACTCTAACCAAATAGAAAAAGCAAGTAGCATGCTAGCCTAGTCTGACGCCACCATTCATTTCCAATCATTTCTAATATCTATATATATATATTATTATTATTATTTTGATAAATAGCTATTGAGCAATTGGTATCTTTATTGCCCCGCTAAATTATTTATACAGTTAGAATCTAACATGTTCATATTAGTCCTTTTCCTAGTGTTATTGTAGTTGTTTGCTAGGTTTAACAACTTGTTGGTCCTCTAGAAATGTGGGAAAGTTTTTTTTTTTTTTTCTTCTTCTTTAGTTCAATTCCAATGCAAGCCAATGTCGGTGTTCACACACAACCGCACAGTTTTTCCTTGCCTATGCGGTACCGACGCAATTTCCGCGCGGTTCAAACCGCTAGTGTGAACAGGGCCTGTCTTGACCTGTCACTAACACCGTCCACCGTCATGCGATAAAAGATTAATAATAAAATCGCCTGGCGGCAGGAAGGTACGGCATCCATCAAATTGATCGTTGAGTTGAAAGGAATATTTTCAATTCCTTCAATCTCTTGCTGATGACAGACGATTTTAATCACTTGTGGAAGGGGACACTGACTCGTCATCTTGGATAGCTCCCCCCTCTCTCTCTCTCCCTCTCTCTCTCTCTCTCTCTCTCTCTCTCTCTCTCTCTCTCTCTCTCTCTCTCTCTCTCTCTCTCTCTCTCTCTCTCTCTCTCTCTCTCTCTCTCTCTCTCTGTTTCCCTCTCCCTCTTTCCTTCTCTGTTTTTCTCTTTCTCTTTCCCTCTCTCTCCCTATCTCTCACTCTCTTTCCCTCTCTCTTTCTCTCTTTCCCTCACTCTCTTTCCCTCTTTCCCTCACTCTCTTTCCCTCTCTTTCTTCCTCTCTCTTTCTCTTCCCCTCTCTTTCTTCCTCTCTCTTTCTCTTTCCCTCTCTTTCTCTTTCCCTTTTTCTCTCTTTCCCTCTCTCTCTCTCTCTCTTTATTTGTTTGATCTAACAATCTAATTGCATCCATGTGATTCTATTCAGATGACGTGGGAGGTTAATTGAATCCCTTTCAACTGCATATGAATCATCGACTGTTGCGAGAATTCAAACGTTTACCAATCCATCCATCCACCCGTCCATCCATCATCAATGATGACGTCACAGCGGGGGTGGAGGGTGGGCGGGGGGGCATGTTCCATCATCTGACTAAATAACCACGGACATACGTCATCGGGTGCCCCCCTTCTCCCCCCTCCCCCTTCTCCCCCTCCCCCCTCCCTCCCACCCCAATTTATCTCAAACATCCTTCATCTGTGACCTTCAGACATGACGGACTGGTAGAGAGAGAGAGAGAGAGAGAGAGAGAGAGAGAGAGAGAGAGAGAGAGAGAGAGAGAGAGAGAGAGAGAGAGAGAAGAGAGAGAAGAGAGAAAAGAGAGGAGAAAAGAGAGGAGAAAAGAGAGAAAAGAGAGAGAAAGAGAAGAGACAGAAGAAACAGAGGAGAGAAGAGACAGAGAAGAGACAGAGACAGAGAGAAGAGGCAGAGACAGAGAGAGAGAGAGAGAGAGAGAGAGAGAGAGAGAGAGAGAGAGAGAGAGAGAGAGAGAGAGAGAGAGAGAGAGAGAGAGAAAAGAGGGAGAGAGAAAAAAGAGGCAGGGAGAGAAAAGAGGCAGAGAGAAAGAGGCAGAGAGAGAGAGACAGAGAGAGAAGAGGCAGCGAGAAGAGACAGAAGAGATAGAGACAGAGAGAGAAAGAGAGAGACAGAAAGAGAAAGAGAGAACGTCTTCCAGGTTTACACACGCTTGATACAACAACAACAACAACAAACTCTTCCAGGCGCGAAACTATTCTTTAAGGCATTTCCTTCTGGATAAGAGCATCGCATCAGAATCCCTTGTGGCGTTAAATCCCACTTCCACTGAGCCGTGAATCCCATTCAATCGTCTATTGGCTCGTTATAGGATTTGATTACGTCTATCTACGTCTGTCCCACCTTTTCCTATTTGTTTTCACGCGTCACTGCGTCTGACGAGGTTGAGTTCATAAAGAGATTTTTTTTCCAATCACATATACGTCAATAATCGTGACGTCATAACTATTTTATACATAAAGCGGCGTAAGATCCTTACGTGTGTGTGTGTGTGTGTGTGTGTGTGTGTGTGTGTGTGTGTGTGTGTGTGTGTGTGTGTGTGTGTGTGTGTGTGTGTGTGTGTGTGTGTGTGTGTGTGTGTGTGTGTGTGTGTGTGTGTGTGTGATAGTAGTACATAGTGGGTGGTGAGTGATGACAGTAGTGATAGTTGTAACCGAGATGATAGTGATAGTAATGATGCAAGTATTTGTGGGTGGTGGTAATGGTAATGGTAGTAATGGTAATGATGGTGGTAATGGTGGTGGTAA
>NC_134781.1:20936813-20946813 GCF_046742065.1 Oratosquilla oratoria | reverse complement strand
CCACGACAATAAGGCCCGAGATTACACACGACCCCCCGCCGGGTCTCCACGTGAATACTGATGGCCAAGGAAGTCGCTTGCGCGAAACCGAAATTATTTAAAAAAATGATAATAAAAAGATAAATAAATTAGTCGCCATTCCAGTTACGTCACGTCTTCGATACTATTATCAATCTTTTATTAGTTTTATTTTGTATTTATTACTTTAATAGGAAACGATGAAAACACTTAATCAAAAGCCCACAGTGACGTGGAGGAGGAGGAGGAGGAGGAGGAGGGGAGGAGGAGGAAGGGGAGGAGGAGGAGAAGGAGGAGAGGGAGGAGAAGGAGGAGCGGGAGGAGAAGGAGGAGAGGGAGGAGAAGGAGGAGCGGGAGGAGAAGGAGGAGAGGGAGGAGTGGGAGGAGGAGAGGGAGGAGTGGGAGGAGAGGGAGGAGTGGGAGGAGGAGGGGAAGTAATTCAAGGTCACACAAAGAGGAAGATAAACAGCTCGGCCCAGCAGGAAGGGGAGGGGTGGGAGGTCGGGGCGGGAAAACAGAATTTCAGGACTAAGAACTCGGGCAAAATAGTCAACCAAAAACAAATTCCAAAAATTGAAAGAACATTTGTCTGATTGCATCTGCGTTCGTTCGTTCGTTCGTGTGTGTGTGTGTGTGTGTGTGTGTGTGTGTGTGTGTGTGTGTGTGTGTGTGTGTGTGTGTGTGTGTGTGTGTGTGTGTGTGTGTGTGTGTGTGTGTGTGTGTGTGTGTGTGTGTGTGTGTGTGTGTGTGTGTGTGTGTGTGTGTGTGTGTGTGTGTGTGTGTGTGTGTGTGTGTGTGTGTGTGTGTGTGTGTGTGTGTGTGTGTGTGTGTGTGTGTGTGTGTGTGTGTAAGTGGTGATGACATTGCTACTGCGTATTCTGGTCTAGGGCGGATAAGACATTCAATATATTTTTTTCATCATATCTTCATAAATATAACGTAATGACACTAAAATTCGTTAGCAGGAGTCATTCCATTTGTTTGTTTGTTTGTTTGTTTGTTTATTTGTTTGTTTACGTTGACAGCCCATTCATAACCAGGACTCCCAAATCTCTTTTTATCTCTTTTGCCTTAGTGATCGTTTCTTTTCACATTGTGAAACTCTTTTTGGTTTATCCTTTTGCTCTTCTTACCCTTCCCTCAATCCCTTGCGCCTCCTCCTCCTCCTCCTCCTCCTTCTTCTTCCCCTCCTCCTCCACCTTTTTGCTTTCGCTTATCCCAACCCATTCTTCTCAACCTTCCCTCAATCCCTTGCACCTCCTCCTCCTCCTCCTCCTTCCCCTACTCTTCTTCCCCTCCTCCTCCACCTTTTTGCTTTCGCTTATCCCAACCCATTCTTCTCAACCTTCCCTCAATCCCTTGCACCTCCTCCTCCTCCCCCTCGTCTTCTTCCCCTCTTCCTCCTCCTTCTCTTCTTACCCATGCCCCTATCCCTACCCTCTTCCTCCTCCTCCTCCTTCTCCTCTTCTTCTTCCCCTCTTCTTCCTCCTTCACCTCCTATCCATCCCCCTATCCCTACCCTCTCCTCCCTCCACTCCTCCTCCTCCTCCTCCTCTCCTCCTCCTTCTTCCCCTCTTCCTCCTCCTTCACCTCTCCCTCTTCCTTCTCCTCATGTTTCTCCCCTCCTCTCCTCTACCCCTACCTCTTCCTTCTCCTTATCTTCCTCCCTCCCGTCCTCCTCTTCTTCTTCCTCCTTCCCCTCCTCCTCTTCCCGCGTATTCTTCGTTTACAAGGCGGCTCAATGCCCGCGCGCGGTCCGAAGACTTTGTATACCTTAGTTAAACAATCATCCTTTACTTCCTCGGAGGGCGCAGGTCCTTTGTATATATCAGCTGCGCACAGCGCGGCCTTCCGCCGGTCCTTCGCACATTCGGGAAAAGGTATCCAGAGAGAGAGAGAGGAGAGAGAGAGGAGAGATGGAGAGAGAGAGAGAGGAGAGATGGAGAGAGAGAGAGAGAGAGAGATGGAGAGAGAGAGATGGAGAGAGAGAGAGAGAGAGATGGAGAGAGAGAGAGAGAGAGAGAGAGAGAGAGAGAGAGAGAGAGAGAGAGAGAGAGAGAGAGAGAGAGAGAGAGAGAGAGAGAGAGAGAGAGAGAAAGGGAGAGGTAGAGGTAGAGATTGAGAGAGGGAGAGAGAGAGGGAGAGAGAAAGGGAGAGAAAGGGAGAGGTAGAGATTGAGAGAGGGAGAAAGAGAGGGAGAAAGAGAGGGAGAAAGAGAGAGGGAAAGGGAGGGAGAGAGGGACAGAGGTAGAAAGAGGCAGAGAGGGGCAGAGAGAAAGGGAGAGAGAGAGAGGGGAATAGGTAGAGGAGAGGAGGAGAGGGAGACAGAGACACAGAGAAAGAGAGAAAACAAAAAGAGGAAGGAGAAATTTTGATTACATCATCTCTTTTCAAGACAACGTAGCCTATTACTCAGTAACACGCAACTGTACGTCATAATGTTTATGACATCATCCACTGCCGTGACGTCATATCGTTTTCCTCCTATAATGGCCCATTCATCTTAATGACGTCAGCTCGGCCCCGCCCAAATCCCTTATCGTGGATCGTGATAGGCTGTTATGTCTTCAACTTGATGATGATGATGGTGATTGGCTAAACTTTGCTTCTGTTGAGGATATTGTCACATTGGCCAATCACAGAGCAGTATGGCAGGCTAGTGGGCGGAGAATATTTGATATTTTACAATAAACGGCTTACAGGAAGATAAAGTGGGTGCGTTTTGTTGGTAACCCTGATTGTCGCGTCATTTTATTTTGTTTTTTCTAAGTCAGTTCTTCTCAAAATTTTTGCCATAGTAAAGGTGGTGAAAACAGGCAACAAAAATAACTTGGATTTATAAAAAATGGCCAGTGGTACCAACCATTCTGCCCAAAGCGACTAAGTGAAAAACAGCCCTACCAACTTTATTTTTCTTACAACAGGCCTACCAACTTTTTCATTTTTCTTAAAGGGTAGGAAAACCCTTCTTTTGACTTTGTCCAAACCACAACTCCCCCCTCCCTCCCTCCCTCCCTCCCTCCTCCCTCCCTCCCCTATGAAGAAGCGATTTCTGCAACAATGCACACCCGCACAAAAAAGTACCTTTACGGAAGGGTTGGTACCTATGACTCGTCGCATTTGCTAAAAACAGAAAATCCATTCAAACCTCTTCTAGTGTACAAGCTCCAAGACTAAACAATAATTTCGATCGCCCAACATCCGCTCCCTTTCTGTTTGTGACCGTGGAGATTCACGCATCAATATGTTACGATTGGAGATTTATCTCCACTCACGAGTAGAATGTAGATCATTTAACTACTCCTACCAAACCATTGCCACATTTTCTATGGATTTAGTACCTCATTATTTTCAAGGATAGAAGCGCTGGTTATTGTCAATGAAATATCAGTCATGTGGGGGTTCCCTGGATAAATGAACAAATAAATGAAATAAATAGATAAATGAATAAATGAGATGAGATCGGCTCGATCCTTTAACACTAAACCAGGCGACCAATAAAAATAAATAAATAAACAAATAAACATAATACTACAGCTATTAATTAAATAGATAAGATAAATAAATAAATATATGAATGAATATACGAGATGTGATTAGTTCGATCCCTTAACACTAAACGAGGCGAGCAATAGAAATTGATAAACAAATAAATAGGTAAATAAACAAATTATTAAAACTAGTTAACAAATGTTGATAAATAACTAGGCTAATAGTAATAAAAATCATACCACACAGCTCCACACTGTCAAAGGTAAAACTAACCTTCCAGCGAACAAAAACAAGGTTAATCTGAATTTCAGAGACAAAAATATTCATGAAAAAGCAATCTATTGATGTCAAACATCCCCCTCCCCCTCCACCTCACTCTCCCCTTCCCTCTCCCTCCCCGTTCCGAAAAAATATTTTACATAATCTTATGATATCCAGCAAATCTAAATGACATGGCGAAATAGACATTTCTCCAGCTGTGGCTTAGCAGCGTGATACAGCCTAGGCGCGAATTGAGACGCAGGCGACGCAGGCGACGCAGGCGACGCAGGCGACACAGGCGACACAGGCGACGCAGGCGACACAGGCGACGCAGGCGACACAGGCGACGCAGCACAGAGTAAATGCAGACTTCCTGTTGCGAAATTGAAGTACAATTTGAACTTCTCTCTCACTTGAAATCCTTGTAGATTTACTACCTCGTGAAAGAGAAGCTCAATTCAGTTAAGAAGTCTGCCTCTGCTCTGTGCTGCGTCGCCTGTGTCGCCTGCGTCGCCTGTGTCACCTGCACCGCCTGTGTCGCCTGCGTCTAAGTAATGCATCACAAACGAGACTGGAACATAGCACGCGTTCGGGATAACACGCCTTTAGCACAAGAAGGCATAACACAGAGAATTAATACATGTAACACCACCCGTCATAACACTGTGGTCTCCACATCTGTTATGTGACTTAAGCTCATATCCCTTTACCACATAGACGGAAAGAACCTAAGAGTATGTGGAGCGAATATTCAGCCATGTGGAGAAACTCCACAGAAAACGAAGTCTTTACCAAAGAGCTTCGGAGGTACTGGGCACCTTTTTCACGAGTTGAGGAACAAGAAGAGGAGGAACAAGAAGAGGAGGAAGAAGAAAATAGAAGGAGGAATAGGAGGAAGAGGAGGGGGAGAGAGAGAGAGGAGAGAGGAGGGAGAGGAAGAGGAAGAGCAGGAGGGAGAGGAAGAGGAAGAGCAGGAGGGAGAGGAAGAGGAAGAGCAGGAGGGAGAGGAGGAGGGGGAGAGGAAGAGGGAGAGGAGGGATGAGGGAGAGGAGGGAGAGGGAGAGGAGGAGGGAGAGGAGGAGAGAGAGGGAGAGGAGGGAGAGGAGGAGGAGGGAGAGGGAGGGGGAGGGGGAGGGAGAGGAGGAGAGAGAGAGAGGAGGAGGAGAGAGGAGGAGGAGGAGGAGAGAGGAGGAGGAGGGAGAGGAGGAGGAGGGAGAGGAGGAGGAGGGAGAGGAGGAGGAGGGAGAGGAGGAGGAGGGAGAGGAGGAGGAAGGAGAGGAGGAGGAGGGAGAGGAGGAGGAGGGAGAGGAGGAGGGGAGGAGGGAGAGGAGGAGGAGGGAGAGGAGGAGGAGGGAGAGGTGGAGGAGGGAGAGGAGGAGGAGGGAGAGGAGGAGGGAGAGGAGGAGGAGGGAGAGGAGGAGGAGGGAGAGGAGGAGGGAGAGGAGGAGGAGGGAGAGGAGGAGGAGGGAGAGGAGGAGGAGGGAGAGGAGGAGGAGGGAGAGGAGGAGGAGGAGGGAGAGGAGGAGGGAGAGGAGGAGGGAGAGGAGGAGGAGGAGGGAGAGGAGGAGGGAGAGGAAGAGGAGGAGGAAGAGGGAGAGGACGCACCGTGACGAAACGTCTGAGGTCCACAAGAAATTCAATCTCGACCCCAACTAAAAAGAGGAGGACACGGGGAGGAAAGCGGGGGAAGGGGGGCGGGGGAAGGGGGAAGGGGGAAGGGGGAAAGGGGAGGAGGGAGGCAAAGGGGGGAGGAGGAAGGCAAAGAGGGGAGGAGGAGGGAGGCAAAGAGGGGAAGGGGAGGAGGGAGACAAAGGGGGAAAAGGGAGGAGGAAGTCATAGCCGGAAAGGGGAAGGGGGAAAGGGAGGAGGGACTGGGGGAAGGGAGAAGGGGGAGAAGGTAGAGGGGGAGGAGTGATTGGAGGGAAAGGGGGGAAGGAGAGAAGGGAGGAAAAGGTGGAAGGGGGAATGGGGAGGGAGAGGAGAGGAAGAAAAACCTCCTCTGATCTCAATGTTCCTGTCCTGACCCCGTATAATGTCGTGTGTGTGTGTGTGTGTGTGTGTGTGTGTGTGTGTGTGTGTGTGTGTGTGTGTGTGTGTGTGTGTGTGTGTGTGTGTGTGTGTGTGTGTGTGTGTGTGCGTGCGTGTGTGCGTGTGTGCGCGCGCATGCGAGTAATCACTCTTCACTATAAAACAACCTTATGGTTTCTTCTATCAGACTGGGATCCTGCCTATTGTCAATTGAACAAAGTACACTGGCAGCACTCGAAACAAACCTACGCAAACCACACCAAAGTGCTGGAGACTGTGAAATAACACTTATCTCGCTTGAAACCCTAAATACATATATATATATATATATATATATATATTTTTTTTTTTCTCTCTCCTGCCACAAACCGACAAAACATGCCAACATCTACTACTACTACTACTACTACTACTACTTGTACTAATACTACTACTAGAAAAAATATATAATAGATAATCTAAGATACTATAGCCCCAGGAACTACACTAGACCTGACAAAATCCTCGAACTTGAATCATCGTAACCAAATGAAGAGCATCAGGCTTCTGCTCTTGGAAAGCAATCAAGAAAGGTCATCGTCGTGTCTGCCGTACATCGAAGTTCTTCGACTTTGGATGAAAATCAAAATTCTTTGACTTCGGAGGAAAATCAAAATTCTTCGATTTCGGATGAAAATCGAAGTTCTTCGACTTCGGAGGAAAATCAAAATTCTTCGACTTCGGAGGAAAATCGAAGTTCTTCGACTTCGGAGGAAAATCGAAGTTCTTCGACTTCGGAGGAAAATCGAAGTTCTTCGACTTCGGAGGAAAATCGAAGTTCTTCGACTTCGGAGGAAAATCGAAGTTCTTCGACTTCGGAGGAAAATCGAAGTTCTTCGACTTCGGAAGAAAATCAAAGTTCTTCGACTATGGAGGAAAATCGAAGTTCTTCGACTTCGGAGGAAAATCAAAGTTCTTCGACTATGGAGGAAAATCGAAGTTCTTCGACTTCGGAGGAAAATCAAAGTTCTTCGACTTCGGAGGAAAATCAAATTTCTTCGCCTTCGGAGGAAAATCGAAGTTCTTCGACTTCGGAGAAAAATCGAAGTTCTTCGACTTCGGAGTAAATCGGAGTTCTTCGACTTCGGGGAAAAATCGAAGTTCTTCGACTTAGGAGGAAAATCGAAGTTCTTCGACTTTGGAGGAAAATCGAAATTTTCGACTTCGGAGGAAAATCAAAGTTCTTCGACTTCGGAGGAAAATCGAACTTCTTCGACTTCAGAGGAAAATCGAAGTTCTTTGACTTCGATGGAAAATCGAAGTTCTTCGATTTCGGAGGAAAATCGAAGTTCTTCGACTTCGGAGGAAAATAGAACTTCTTCGACTTCGGAGGAAAACCGTAGTACTTCGACTTCGGAGGAAAATAAAAGTTCTTCGCCTTCGGAGGAAAATCGAAGTTCTTCGATTTCGGAGGAAAATCAAAGTTCTTCGACTTTGGAGGAATATCGAAGTTCTTCGACTTCGGAGGAAAATCGAAGTTCTTCGACTTCGGAGGAAACGTAGCCATGACGAGATTAACCTCAACCCAATTACCCCTTCGACAACGTTGACGCAATCTTCAGCATTCATTACGACTGACGCCAGGCGATTTTATTCACCCGAGGAGACGTCACCATAAGGAAAGGGAGTTAACCTTAACAGGTCTAGACTCCACCACACTAGTAAACCCCTACGGACCAGAGCCACTGAGCACTCTTATCACAGAAGACTAACCTCCTCTCATTTTTAACTTTTACTGATGACGTAATCGGATGCGTGCTGGTCTCTCATTAGTCCAATTGTAAGTTCGAATCCCGCACTCCTCTCCGATTCTCAGCAGCGACTATTACTCGCCCCAATAGACCAAGCGTATAAAAGGGGCAAAGCTGACGGCTTCGGCCGCAGGTTACTCAGCGCCTCCAGGCGTAGAAACCTCCTCTTCTTTCTGTTACCTTCTATAAACAGCCTTGTCCATCTCGGAGCGATATTAACTTCCACGGATAGAAGCGCTAGTAGCATCGATGAAATACAATCCTCCCTACGATGACGCGCCCTAAATAAAATCAACTGGCCTTAACCAGAAAAAAAAACAGCGACCTTCAATTTTAATAAAATCACTTGAAGACAACCAGAACAAAATATGTAAAGCAGGCCCTACACGATCCCTATTATTGCGCAATATTTCGTATTGCACAATATCATTAACGGTGTATGAATGGTATTCAAGAATGATAATATATTAAGGACATCAGTTGCACAGGCCAAACACGTGTCCCTTTTCAATCCCATCCCTACACCGTCAATAATATTGTGCAATACGGAATATTGCGCAATATTATTGATCGCGTAGGGCCCGCTTCAAGTTGGTCACCAGACGAGAGGTGGGAAGTCTGAAATTTTCATGCTCTGCGTTCGATACAGTTTGAACATTTATTGAACGTTTATTGAACGTCAAATAACGTTCCGACACCAAAAATGTTTTGTAGAATTGAAATTAATCTATCAATCCATACCTGTCGATAAATATTAATAACCCTGTGTGTGTGTGTGTGTGTGTGTGTGTGTGTGTGTGTGTGTGTGTGTGTGTGTGTGTGTGTGTGTGTGTGTGTGTGTGTGTGTGTGTGTGTGTGTGTGTGTGTGTGTGTGTGTGTGCGTGTGTGTGTGTGTGTACGATGAGAGCGAAACCTGTACAAGTCATAATTTGTAATTCATTGGCATGCTTTATACATTCTATTCTGCCAAGACCCAAGCGATTCCATTCAGCCATGTCCTCTTCTCCCTAACGAAGGCGTTTGCCCTCTCGACGATTTCTTTCCCCTCTGGTGTCGAACTTTATTGATTTTATCTTCGCTGACGCCTGGAGTGCTTGATCAGATGTACCGGGAGAGTGTCGGAGTGAGGAGGAGGAGGAGGAGAGGAGGAGGAGGAGAAGAGGAGGAGAGGAGGAGGAGAAGTGAGAGGAGGATGTGGAAGAGTGAGAGGAGGAGTGAGAGTAGGAGTGGGAGGAGGAGGAGTGGGAGGAGGAGTGGGAGGAGGAGTGGGAGTGGGAGTGGGAGGAGGAGTGGGAGGAGGAATGAGAGGAGGAGTGGGAGGAGGAGTGGGAGTGGGAGTGGGAGGAGGAGTGGGAGGAGTGAGAGGAGGAGTGGGAGGAGGAGGAGGAGGAGGAGAAGGAGTGGGAGGAGGAGGATTGAGAGGAGGAGGAGTGAGAGGAGGAGGAGTGAGAGGAAGAGGAGGAGGAGTGAGAGGAAGAGGAGAACGAGGAGTGAGAGGAAGAGGAGAACGAGGAGTGAGAGGAGGAGGAGTAAGAATAGAAGGAGGAGGAGTGAGAGGAGAAGGAGTGAGAGTAGAAGGAGAAGGAGTGAGAGGAGGAGTAGGAGGAGTGAGAGGAGGAGTAGTGAGAGGAGTGGGAGGAGGAGGAGTGAGAGGAGGAGGGGGAGTGAGAGGAGGAGGAGGAGGAGTGAGAGGAGGAGGAGTGAGAGGAGGAGGAGTGAGAGGAGGAGTGAGAGGAGGAGGAGTGAGAGGAGGAGTAAGAGGAGGAGTGAGAGTAGGGAGGAGTGAGAGGAGGAGGAGTGAGAGGAGGAGGAGTGAGAGGAGGAGTAAGAGGAGGAGTGAGAGTAGGAGGAATGAGAGTAGAAGGAGGAGGAGGAGTGAGAGAAGGAGGAGGAGTGAGAGGAGGAATATGAGGAGGAAGAGGAGTAAGAGGAGGAAGAGGAAGAGGAGGAAGAGGAGGAGTAAGAGGAGGAGTGAGAGGATGAAGAGGAGGAGGGTAGGAGGAGTGAGAGGAGGAGGAGTGAGAGAGGTTATGAGCAGCTAAGGAGGAGGTTAAAACTTAAACCTTTTTAACAACTTTTTTTACTTCCCCTCTCCACCCCCCCACCTCCACTCCGCTGAGGGTGATGTACATATATACTTCATAGAATCTTTATCTATCTAATACCTTCCGATTTTAGTCGGCCGAGGGTAGTCCATGCTCACTCTCTCATTCTCTCTTTCTCTTTCTCTCTTTCTCTTTCCCTCTCTCTCTTTATCTCTTTTTCTTTCCTCTATTTCTCCTCTCTCTTTCTCTTTCATTTTCTCTTTCTCTTTTTTCTCTCTTTTTGTCTCTTATATCTTTTTCTCTCTTTCTCTCTATCTCTTTATCTCTTTATATCTTTATCTCTATCTTTTTACCTGTTTATCTCTA
>NC_134781.1:20911813-20934313 GCF_046742065.1 Oratosquilla oratoria | reverse complement strand
GCTGGTGGGTAGTGATTGGGGGTTGGGGCTGGGGTTGGGAGGTAGTGGCTGGGGGCTGATGGCTGGGGTGTAGTGGCTGGGGGCTGGTGGCTGGGGGGTAGTGATTGGGGGCTGGTGGCTGGGCGGTAGTGGCTGGGGGTAGTAGCTGGGGGCTGGTGGTTGGGGGGTAGTGGCTGGGAGCTGGGGGTTGGGGCTAATGGCTGGGGGTGATAGCTGCGGGGTTAGTGGTTGGGGTAGTGGTTGGGGTAGTGGTTGGGTGCTGGGGGTTGGGGGTAGTGGCTGGGAGCTGATGGCTGGGGGTAGTGCCTAGGGGCTGATGGCTGGAGGTAGTGGCTGGGGGCTGGTGGCTGTGGGGTGGTGGCTGTGAGGTAGTGGCTGTGGGGTAGTACCTGGGGGGGTAGTGGCTGGGGGGTAGTGCCTGGGGGCTGATGGTTGGGGGTAGTGCCTGGGGGCTGATGGCTGGGGGTAGTGGCTGGGGGCTGGTGGCTGTGGGGTGGTGGCTGTGGGGTAGTGGCTGTGGGGTAGTAGCTGGGGGTAGTGGCTGGGGGGTAGTGCCGGGGGCTGATGGCTGGGGTCTGATGGCTGGGGGCTGATGGCTGGGGGCTGATGGCTGAGGGCTGATAGCTGAGGACAAGTAGCTAAGAGATTTTGGGGGCTGTGGGGGTTTTGGGGGCTTTGGGGACTGTGGGGCCTGAGGAGAGTTCTGTCTTGGGGCATAGGTCTCTGGCAACGTCTACATCTGTCCGACCCACCTCGGCGCTTTGCTATGAAATGGGTCCCTTTAAGAACGACGAGCGGCCTTCCTCCTCTTCGACCCTCTTCCTCCTCCTCCTCCTCCTCCTCTTCCTGCTCCTCCTCCTCCTCCTCTTCCTGTTCCTCCTTCCGTCCACCTTCTCTCTTCTCCTCCTTTTCTTCTTCCTCATCTTATTCTCTTAATTCTTTTACTTCCTTTGTTTCTCATCTTCCTCCTCCTCCTCCTCTTCTTCTCTCTTTTTCCTCTCTTCTCTCTATCGTTCCTATTTCTTTACTCGTTTCTTTCTATTACTCACTCCTTTATCTTAGTATTTCTTCTTTTATCCTCATCCTTATTCCTCCTCCTCTTTCGACTTAATTCATCTTGATAAGAGGTCAACAAAGGTGAGCTCACGGTGACCTGGCATAACCTGTACCACGAGTTACCTTACTTATGAATTGCTGTTGAAAAACCGCCTGGATGTCCCACTTTAACACAATAAAATAATCAAACCTCCAAGTTTTTTGATCAGTGGCCCCCACTTTGAACCTTTGCCCTCCCCTCCCAGACCCCCGGATATGAACCGCTCATCTGGTGCATGGCGGCCGCCGCCACCGCCACCGCCTCCGCCACCGCCGCCGCCGCCGCCTAGAATCGACTCGCCACCCGCCGGCTGCAGCACAGCCATACCGTACTGTTAAAGGTCACGGGTTAAGCTCTCTTCAATACAGTGGCGGACGCTTAAGTCTTTATTCTATCTAACGTCAATTTTATTCTACCAAAGCCGCGACCCCGACGAACATGATGGGGTCTCGATCGACCTGGACCACGTTCACGAGTCCCCCCCGCCATCCCTCACGAACAACAAGATCTATCGTGAATTGATGAGAATGGTTTTGTGCAGCAGGTTACTGTATTGAACTAGTTAGTGACGTCACACGTGCAGAGCCCGGCAGGCTGGCGAGACGGCCTATATGCCAAGCTGTCCTCGGAGGTACAACGGGTCTCAGTTCGATTCCCTCCCCCAGACATCACTCGCGTGGAGTAATTGGTGCGCATCACCATTACCTTTCCTCGAAGCTGTCCGAGAATAGAGTCGAGACCTACGTAGATTCTTCCACACTGGCCTCCATTTGGGAAGAGTTGTTTAATCTAGGTAAGGGATGGCCTGGGTCGATGAGACTTGAGACTCCTTCGAGGTAAAACCAGCTGGGATAGAGAGAACAGTGTGGCGTATGTGTATATTAATAGACAACTTGTTAAAGAAAAAGTGTAATTTAAAGTAAATAATGGATCGTCATTGAAAACTGACACGTATTTATAACACTAAACAAAAACTAACAAGTAGATAAGCGAGTAAAAGATAAAAAGATGATAAGAAATAAGAAACTACAACAAAATGAAATAAAGAAATTAAAAATTCGAAAACATTGAAGAAGAAATAAATAATAATAATAACAATGAAATGATAAATGATATCCCAAAACACTCAGTCATTAAAAAAGTAACAAAACTTTCAAGTAAATTCACGATAATGTCAACCATAGCAACGACTGACCATACACGATACCAGACGTAGGTCCTAGTCTGTCGCTGTGCGATTTTATTCAGATAAAGGAAAACAACCCTCCACTGTCATGGGGTGCTACATGCATTTCCGTTAGACAAACGTCAAACTAGTTTATCATACTAGGGTCAAACGACGGGTTAATACTAGATTAATATACACGACTTTCGTCTAACAAGACAACCTTGTAACTAATGTGACCCAGCCTAACAAGTTATACATAAGATATACTGTGAATTGTTACATTTTGCCCAAATAAACAGATACAACGTTTAATAGATATATTATTGAAATTCTATATAACATTATTAGATAAGTGCGTATAGATGACTCAGTAATTATGAAAGAAAGATTGCTAAATAATAGGCCCATCAATAAATGAACAAAAAAATATCACAAAAAATAGTCTTTGATTCCCAAAGTTCCTCCATGTTAGAACAATAGTTAATAAAGAAATATATGAATAAATGAACAAATAAATAAATTGATAAACACATTAATAAATAAGAGAGACTCTTGACGAAGAATAAAACCCAATGCGACGCACACGAAGACCTTTCCCTCCCGGGGGATCTCGAAGACCTCGAATTTGATCCCCGCCCTCGGACACGGTGTCCGTGTACGATTACGGTGATGACCTGAGTTGTCGCGGTTTGATTTGTCACTCCTCTACACCTTTTAGGGTCAACTGCCCACATCTCTCTCTCTCTCTCTCTCTTTCTCTCTTTCTCTCTCTCTCTCTGTCTCTCCAGTACACGATCAATACTATCGACAATATATTGATCCACTATCACAGTCCTCAATGTACGTCTCTATCAATACTATCCTTACATTGTCAATATCGCAATACATGAAGTATTGACCAACGAGAATCGATCCTGGGTCTTTGGTGTGACGGGGCTATATCGAGGACCAACGCTCCACAGCAGCAAAAGAGTAAATGAAGATTATCCGCTTCGTCGAGCTCGAGCGGCGGCGAAGAAGGCGGAGGGGGATGGAGGAGGGGGATGGAGGGGGAGGGGGAGGAGGGAGGGGTTAAGGGAAGGGGGAGCGGGGGGAGGTTAATGTCAGAGATGAAATGATTCTTCCTTCCAGAACAACTTTCGCCTCCCTTCCCCCCGCCCCGTCCCCTCCCCCACAAAACGAGACGGCTCTTCCATCTACATGTCCCTCCCCCCCTCCCCCCTTCTCCAAAGAGTTAATATGGAACGGGGGTGGGCAACCTTTGAAGGCGTGGGTGCCAAAATCAGGCAAAGCTTTGATAAAAAATATTCTCGAGTGCCAACAGAGTAACATAAATGATAGGCCTACGTACTTACGAGTATGCCCCCCCCCACACCGCATTCCTTTCACTTCTTAGGACCTCAATCCTCTGTCCATGAAATCCCAAATGGTCATACAATAGAAATTGTAGATTTATTAGTTATCATTTTTAAGGTGAGCTCTGGGTTTCGCTAGGTTTAGCACGCGTGCCAAGGGTTGCCCACCCCAGGAGACACTTAAGGGTAATCAGGACCACCTTTGCCTTTTGTGTTCGGGCTTCCAGTGCAAGGACACGGGGTAAAGGTATTATTTTTCCTCCGATTGTTGGAGCAGGTTTGCAGCCGGAGGAAAATATTTTCTTCTCCAACATATCAAATGGTATTATATGTATTTTTGTTGAAAAAAAATAGTTTGCCTTTGTGATTAAACGGCGGAAAAATTGCTGGAGGTGGGCGGTATTGGCGATTAATTGGAGGTTGGAGGAAAAATAGCCGGAATCCATCTGCTACTAGATACGAGGCTCAATGCGCTAGCCTGAATCAAATCCATGAAGGATACCACAGCTATACTGAAGCTAAGAAAAATCCTTCTACTTAAATACCCTTTACCTTTCAACCCCATTTAAAGAAAAATTAATCAGTGGAGGTATTTGTATATTTCATGGAGCTAACTTTAAACTAATTTTATTTTATTTTATTTCTGTTTATTTTATTTTGTTTTGTTTTATTGTATTTTATTTTATTTTATTTTTTATTTTATTGTTTTTTATTTTCTTATTCTATTTCAATTTTTTTGTATTTTATTTTATTTTTGTTTATCTTATTTTATTTTATTTTTTTTACTTTATCTTATTTTATTTTATTTTATTTTATTTTTATTTTATTTCCAACTGCACTCGGACACCTGCACCTCCTGGGAACAAGTGTGGCCACCGGCAACAGCAGTTGACCTCCGAGGGCGTTCATGTCTGTTCGATGTTCACAAGTGTGAACAAAATATAATTTTGGTGTTAATATACCTCGATGCAAGAGCTGCGTGTGTGTGTGTGTGTGTGTGTGTGTGTGTGTGTGTGTGTGTGTGTGTGTGTGTGTGTGTGTGTGTGTGTGTGTGTGTGTGTGTGTGTGTGTGTGTGTGTGTGTGTGTGTGTGTGTGTGTGTGTGTGTGTGTGTGTGTGTGTGTGTGTGTGTGTGTGTGTGTGTGTGTGTGTGTGTGTGTGTGTGTGTGTGTGTGTGTGTGTGTGTGTGTGTGTGCATGTGTGTACATGTGTGTGCATGTGTGCTCCTGTGTATCCACGTTTGCTCGAGTGTGTGTGTCCTTGTACTAACGTACATGTGTGTACAAAGTGTATTCAGATAACTGTGTGTACACTTTACACAGTCTACCAAACACCCACCTCCCTCCATCTTCCCTCCCCTTCCCCTCCCTCCCCTCCCTTCCCATTTACCTCCAATCCCTCTTTCCTTTCCATTTCCTTTCCCCTTTCCAGTTTCCCTTCCAGCCCTTTCCTTCAACTCCCCTCCAGTTTCTTTTTCCCCTCTTCTCACTCCTTTTACTCCCAATTACTCCACTACTCCCATTTTCTCTCTCCTCCCTATTCTATACCATCCCTTTCCTCCCTTTCCCTTCCTATCTCCTTCTCTTCCCTTTCCTTTCCCTTCACTTTCCCTTTTTCTATATTCTCCATTTTCCCCTCCCCATCTCATCTCCTTCCCTTCACTTCCCTTCCTCTTCCCTTCCCTTCCTTTTCCCTCCCTTCCCTCTCTTTTCTATATTCTCCATTTTCCCATCCCCTTCCAATCTCCTTCCCTTTCTTTTACCTTTCCCTCCCCTCTCTTCCCCTTCCCATCCCATCCCATTCCCTTCCCTTCCCTTTACCTTTCCCTCCCCTCTCTTCTTCCCATCCCATCCCATCTCCTTTCCTTCCTTTTACCTTTCCCTCCCCTCTCTTCCCCTCCCCATCCCATCTCTTTCCCTTCCCTTTACCTTTCCCTCCCCTTTCTTCCCCTCCCCATCCCATCTCCTTCCCTTCCCTTTACCTTTCCCTCCCTTCTCTTCCCCTTCCCATCCCATCTCCTTCCCTTCCCTTCCCTTCCCTTTACCTTTTCCTTCCTTCTCTTCCCTTTCCCATCCCATCCCATCCCATCCCCTTCCCTTTACCTTTTCCTTCCTTCTCTTCCCTTTCCCATCCCATCCCATCCCATCCCCTTCCCTTCCCTTTACCTTTCCCTCTCTTCTCTTCCCCTTCCCATCCCATCTCCTTCCCTTCCCTTCCCTTTACCTTTTCCTTCCTTCTCTTCCCTTTCCCATCCCATCACATCCCCTTCCCTTCCCTTCCCTTCCCTTCCCTTCCTTTTACCTTTCCCTCCCTTCTCTTCCCCTTCCAATCCCATCTCATTCCCTTCCCTTCCCTTTACCTTTCCCTCCCCTCTCTTCCCCTCTCCATTCGAATCTTGGCCGTTGCCAGATACGCCCCAAACAAACAAACAAACAAACAAACACACACACACACACACACACACACACACACACACACACACACACACACACACACACACACACACACACACGACGGACATGCGAGAACTGCTGGCGGGTTGGTTGCTACGGGAACTGACTGCGCCGCGCTTACGTGATGGGAGGAAGCGACGGAGACAGGAGGGAGGAGGAGGAATAGGAGGAAGAGGAGGAAGAAGAAAAGGAGGAGGTAGAAGAGGAGGAAGAGGAGGAAGAGGAGGAGAGTGAGGATGAAGATTAGAGAAAGAAAAGAAAGAGCAGGAGGAAGATGAGAAGGAAAAATAGGAGGAGACAAAGGAGGAAAGGGAGTAAAGGGAGAAGGAGGAGGAAAGGGAGAAGGAGGAGGAAAGGGAGGAGGAGGAGGAAAGGAAGGAGGAGGAAAGGAAGGAGGAGGAAAGGAAGCAGGAGGAGGAGGAAAAGGAAGAGGAGGAGGAAAGGAAAGGGGGGAGGAGGAGGAGGAAAGGAAGGAGGGAAAGGAAGGAGGGAAAGGAAGGAGGGAAAGGAAGAGGAGGAGGAAAAGGAAGAGGAGGAAAAGGAAGAGGAGGAAAAGGAAGAAGAAGAGGAGGAGGAGGAGGAGGAGGAGGAGGAGGAGGAGGAGGAGGAGGAGGAGGAGGAGGAGGAGGAGGAGGAGGAGGAGGAGGAGGAGGAGGTTGGAGTAAAAAAGTTTCGACGTGTTCATAGATCTGAAGAATACGATGACGGGGAGCACCTTCCTCGTCACTATGCTTCGCTCCAGGGTTCTGGTCTATGGGCACCTCCAGACCGTAGACTGATACACGCACATGTGTGCGTATACGTGTGTGTGTGTGTGTGTGTGTGTGTGTGTGTGTGTGTGTGTGTGTGTGTGTGTGTGTGTGTGTGTGTGTGTGTGTGTGTGTGTGTGTGTGTGTGTGTTCACCATGATTCGCCATGGTCTTGGATCACGTGTTGGACTCGTGATCGACAGCTATTTCCCTCCCGGAAGAGAGCTCAGAGCTCGTATGACCGATCTATGGATAATGCTGTGACCTTACACGCACACACACACCCAACTCCCCGCCCACGAGAGTTGGAGTAACGACCCGAAGCGCAGCGATACTGAAATTATTTCAGCCCTGGGGAGGATTCGAACCCGGACCGCCGTAGTGACAGTCGGGGACTCTACCAAACTCGCCACCGAGTCGTGTGTGTGTGTGTGTGTGTGTGTGTGTGTGTGTGTGTGTGTGTGTGTGTGTGTGTGTGTGTGTGTGTGTGTGTGTGTGTGTGTGTGTGTGTGTATTCTGTATATACCCATTATAGTGATTGCTATAATCTCCCCATTCACACCAAAGGGTTCCTCGTGTCTGAATTCCCGTGCGCGAGTTCGAAAACAACGCGCCACGTCGCCAAGTGTAGAACGGGTTTTGCGTCCACTGAAGACTAACATTCCTGAGGAAGACCTCAGTCTTCCATCACCTCTCATTCTCCCTTCCCCACGTCTCCTCCTCCTCCTCCTCCTCCTCCTCTTCATCCTTCTCCTCCTCCCTCATTCTGTTCCTTCCCTTCATCCACCTCCTCCTCCTCCTCCTCCTCCTCCTCCTCCTCCTCCTCCTCCTCCTCCCTCATCCTGTTCTTCCTCTTCATCCTACTCCTCCCCCTCATCCTGTTCCTACCCTTCAGCCTCCACCTCCTCCTCCTCCTCCCTCATCCTGTTCCTCCTCTTCAGCCTCCTCCTCCTCCTCCTCCTCATTCCTGACCACTACTACTCCTCATTCCCAACTCTTCACTCCTCCTTTCGTCGTCATCTTCCTCCTCCTCCTCCTCCTCCCCATTCACTGATCCCAACCTACGCAGCATTTTCGCTCAGCATTCACTAAGATCGGTAGTGTGGTGGTGGTGGTGGTGGTGGTGGCGGTGGTGGTGATGGTGGCAGTGATGGTGGCGGTGGTGGTGGTGGTGGTGGTGGTAGCTGAGTGTGACGGTGGTGGTGGTGGTAGCTGAGTGTGACGGTGGTGGTGGTGGTGGTGGTGGTGGTGGTGGTGGTGGTGGTGGTGGTGGTGGTGGTGGTGGTGGTGGTGGTGGTGGTGGTGGTGGTGGTGATGATGGTGGTGGTGGTGGTGGTGGTGGTGGTGGTGGTGGTGATGGTGGTGGTGGTATGAGGTGGCCTTGGTGGTGGTGTCAGAGTTATCGGGTGGTGGTGGTGATAGGTGGGTGAGCGGTTGGTCAGGATGTTTTGATATTAATGGTGGTTATGGCGATAGAGATAGATTGATAGATAGAGAGTGGGAGAGGAAGGAGGAAGAGAAAATGAAGGAGGGAGGGAAAGAAGGAAGGAAGGAGGGAGAGAGAGGGGGAAGGAGGGAGATGGAGAGAGAGAGAGAGAGAGAGAGAGAGAGAGAGAGAGAGAGAGAGAGAGAGAGAGAGAGAGAGAGAGAGAGAGAGAGAGAGAGAGAGAATTTATGAAATTTTTGGCTTGAAGGCCAAACGCCGGAAGAGAGAGAGAGGGAGAGAGACAGACAGACAGACAGACAGAGAGAGAGAGAGAGAGAGAGAGAGAGAGAGAGAGAGAGAGAGAGAGAGAGAGAGAGAGAGAGAGAGAGAGAGAGAGAGAGAGAGAGCCGATTGCTGTAAACAAGAGCGTGCCACGGTCATCCGTATGTATATCTTCCGCTGCCAGCCCACTACAGCCCCCATGGCGCCACCACAGCCCCCCTGACGCCACCACAGCCTCCCTCACCCTCCCTCCCTCCCTCCCTCCCTCCCTGGCACCATCCCAACCGCTTCGATCCGCTGGCCGTTCCTGTACTCTTGTACTGTCGCGACCACAACATAAATGGGGTGGAGGGCGTTTGGTAGAAGCCCAAACAATAACAAAAATAATAACAAAAACGACGACGACAGCAACAACGTCGCCGTTATTTTAATTTCATTTCTTTGGCGCAGATTCCGCTATTCTTCTCTTCGTAGGTTGTTGTCGTGTCTTCATGTTTTGTAATTGTAATGTGAATGCATAAGCGCCCGAATCTGGGGATCAGGCGCAGCTGCGGCAGTAGACGAGAAGCAGCTGCAGCAGCAGCAGCAGCAAGAGCCTTGGCCGCAGGCGCCTTGGTTGCGTCACAGAGTCTGCAGAGCCCGGGAGGGAAGGACCTTCGAATTGGCTCCAAAGGCCACCCAGGGATGATGGGGCACTGCACTAATGGATAGGGGGGAGGAAGAGGAAGGAGGAGGAGGAAGAGGAGGAGGAAGAGAAGGCAGAGTAAGATGAGAATAAGTGGGAGGAGGAAGATGAGAATGAAGAGAAAGGAGAGGAGGAAAGAGAACATGGGGAGGAGGAGAAAAGAGGAGGAAGAAGAGGAGGAAGGAGAGAAGGAAGGAGGGAAGGAGAAAAGAGCGGAGGAGGAAGAAGAGTATGGCGCAGAGGAGAAAGAAGAGGAAGAGGAGTATGATGCAGAGGAGGAGGAGGAGGAGTGCGATGCAGAGGAGCCAGGGGAGAAGGAAGCAGAAGAGGAGGATGAGGCTCAGGATGAGGATGAGGATGAGGATGAGGATGAGGATGACTACAAAAAAGAGGTGGGTGGTGGTGATAGTAGTGGTGGTGATAGTAGTGGTGGTGATAGTTGTGGAGGTGATGATAGTAGTGGTGGTGATAGCGGTGGAGGTAATGATAGTAGTGTTGGTGATAGTGGTGGAGGTGGTGATAGTAGTGGTGGTGATAGTAGTGGTGGTGGTGGTGATAGTAGTGGTGGTGGTGGTGATAGTGGTGATAGTAGTGGTGGTGGTGGTGATAATAGTGGTGGAGATGGTGATAGTGGTGGAAGTGGTGATAGTAGTGGTGGAAGTGGTGATAGTAGTGGTGGAGGTGGTGATAGTAGTGGTGGAGATGGTGATAATAGTGGTAATAGTAGTGGTGGTGGTGGTGGTGGTGGTGATAATAGTGGTGGTGCTGGTGATAGTGGTGGAGGTGGTAGCAACGGTGGTAGTCAGTGACATTGCCAGTGACAGTGACAGTGACGGTAACAGTGACGTCGGTACCGATTGCTCTAGCGGTGGTCACTGACGTAAATGAAGAAGAAAAAACGCGGAAGAGAGGAAGGAAATGAAAGAAGGAGCAAGGGAGGGAGTCTGGGAGAGAGGGATCGAGGGATCGAGGGAGTGAGGGAGGGAGGGAGGGAGGGAGGGAGGGAGAGAGCGTCGTGTCCGACTGATTAATCGCGATTCACCTTTACATCCGTCTTGATTACTCCTTCAAGAGAGAGTTTAGCTAGTTCGATGACTTCGGCAGGAAGGGAGAAGCGGACGGATTGGAGGAAGGATGGGATGGGGAGGGGGGTGGGAGAGGGGGAGGGGGAGAAGGGAGGGGGAGAAGGGGGGAGGAGAGGGAGGGGTGGGAGAAGGGGGAGGGGGAGAGGGGGAGGGGGAGGGGGAAAGGGGGAGGGGGAGAGGGGGAGGGGGGAAGGAGAGGGGGAGGGGGAGGGGAGGAAGAGGAGGAAATGAGAGAGAAGAAAAAGAAGGAAAATATAGTGAAGGGAGGGAAAGGGAGGCGAAGGGAGGGAAAGGGAGGGAAAGGGAGGCGAAGGGAGGGAAAGGGAGGGAAAGGGAGGCGAAGGGAGGGAAAGGGAGGGAAAGGGAGGCGAAGGGAGGCGAAGAGAGGCGAAAGGAGGCGAAGAGAGGCGAAAGGAGGCGAAAGGAGGCGAAAGTAAGCGAAAGGAGGCGATGGGAGGGAGTGGGAGGGAGGGAGAGGGAAGGAGTAGAATGGATGGAGTGGAAGAGAGGAAGTGTGAAGGAAGGGGTGGGAGAGGTAGGAAGGGGAGGGAAGGAGAAGGGGAAGAGAGAGGGAGAAAGGGGAAGGAGGGAGTAGGAGGGAGGGAATTTGAGAGAGGGAGTGGGAGGGATGGAAGGTTAGGGTGAATTTGTATGCACACATCTAGCCTATAGCGTCTTGCGGCCCCATTGGACCCCCCGTGCTCTACATGGCCCTACAATTAGGTCACACTGCGTATTCACCCCCCACCGATGCCACAAACGGTCCCCCATCCCATTCCGCCATCACAAATGGCCCCTGTCTATATTACTACTGATGGCCCCCTTCTGGACCCCAAATAAGCCCGGCTTCTCATGCTGTAAATGCCATGGATAGCCCCCCTTCTCACTCACTCACTCACTCACTCACTCACTCACACACACACACACACACACACACACACACATACACACACACACACACACACACACACACACACACACACACACACACACACACACACACACACACACACACACATATTTTCGATACTGCCAATACAGGAAGTACCCCTCACACACTACCCAGTCCACATTACCACCGTCTTGGATGGACTCCACTATTTCACTGTCCTACTTGTAAACTGGAGCCCGTAATAACGATTAACTCTTGGACGATGCATTCAAGAACGAAGATAACCTGGATCACAAGACCTGTATGAATACAAACATAAAAGAATAAAAAAAAAAGAATAAAAAAATCACCAAAAATTAGAAAACTACAAAAAAGGTTCAAAAAACATTAGTTCAAAAAAGTCTCCACATTCGAATTAACCGACCATACAGATGGTCCCCCTTTCCCCACAGATGGTTCCACACCATCTCGCCACCATCACAGATGGTCTTCCTCTATCCATCTACCACAACATCTGATGTCTTTGCACTCTACCTTCGCCACAGATGGCTATACTTCACCCTACAACCATCTGAAACGATTCTTCTTTACATCACCACAGCTGGTTCATGTCCAACCCTTGGAATACCACCTGCCTTCCTCAACCCTCCCCTTAGCCCTCCAATCCCCCAAACCCTCCCCTCTGCCCCCTGCACCCCAAACCCTCCCCTCTGCCCGATTCAACCCGCAAACCCTCCCCTCTGCTCCCTTTGCCCCTTCTGCCCCCTCTGCCCCCCAACCCTCCCCTCTGCCCCTAAACCCTTCCCTCTGCCCTCAAACCCTCCCCTCTGTCCCCGAACCCTCCCCTCTGCCCCCTTCAACCCCCCAACCCCTGCCCTCTGCCACCTTTAACCCCTAAACCCTCCCCTCTGCCCCCCCCAACCCTTCTCTTCATGCTCCTGTATGTTTTCCTCGCGGGACAAAAAGAACCGAAATGTCAAACTTCTTTTTCTGTTATTGTCAGGATGTGGTCACCCTTGCCGGACGACCTCCACGCCCACCAGGCCATTTTTGCATCAATGCAATATATATACATATGCATACATACATATGTATACAAATATATACAGCAATACGGTCAAATATTTATACATACACATGTACCCGCATACACATACACATGAAAATATACACAAATACACATGCACACGCACACACGTATATATATGATATATACAACTATTTGTGTACATATGTATACATTTGTACTTACATATACATACATATATATATATATTATATATATATATATATACATATACAAACACACACACACACACACACACACACACACACACACATTCCACTCAGACAACATAAGCAAATCCAAAGTTAACTTTAACCAATAAAGACTGAGACGATACCCCACGAGCGCAACTCATATCTTGTATATAAACATTACGTGAATACATTTCAGCAAATACACAATCACATACGATTATGATAAATTGAAATCTGCTGAAATGGTCCGGTCCTGTGCAGAGAATAAAGAAAGGCAGGACGGAAGGTCAACACATATTTCGATTGAAAATTAAATATAGATAAAGGTATCGGGAGGAGGAGGAGGTGGAGGAGGAGGTGGAGGAGGAGGTGGAGGAGGAGGTGGAGGAGGAGGTGGAGGAGGAGGTGGAGGAGGAGGAGGAAGAGGAAGAGGAAGATGAGGAGGAGGAGGAGGAGGACGGGAAGAGGAGGAGGAGGAGGAGGAGGAGGAGGAGGAGGAGGACGGGAAGAGGAGGAGGAGGAGGACGGGAAGAGGAGGAGGACGGGAAGAGGAGGAGGGCGGGAAGAGGAGGAGAAGGAGGAAGACGGGAAGAGAAAGAGGAGGACGGGAAGAGGAGGAGGAGGAGGACGGGAAAAAGAGGAGAAGGACGGGAAGAGGAGGAGGAGGACGGGAAGAGGAGGAAGACAGGAAGAGGAGGAAGGGAAGAGGAGGAGGAGGACGGGAAGAGGAGGAGGACGGGAAGAGGAGGAGGACGGGAAGAGAAGGAGGATGACGGGAAGAGAGGAGGAGGATGGGAAGAGGAGTAGGACGGGAAAAGGAGGAGGACGGGAAGAGGAAGATGGGAGGAAGAGGAAGATGGGAGGAAGAGGAGGAGGAGGGGGAGAGGAGGACGGGGAGGTGAAAGAAGAAAGAGAGAAGAAGGAGGAGGAAGAAAGGAGGAGGAAAAAGTGGAGGAGATTGGGGGGAAGGACGGCAGAGGCAAACATGGCATAGAAAACAACGGAATAAGAGGAGAAATATGAAGAAGAGGAAGACGAGTAAGAAGAGGAAGAAGACGAAGAACAGGAGGAGGAAAAAGAGAAAGAAAAGGAAGAAGACTGAGAAGAAGAAAGAGGAGAAAAGAAAAAAAGAGAAGAGGGATCCTTGTTTTGACTTTTCAAGAGTTCCTCCGGGTCTTCCGTTCTTCCGAGTTTCTCTTCAAGAAGAAGAAGAAAAAGAAGAAAAAAGCGGGGGAGGGCGAGGGGGAGGGCGAGGGGGAGGGCGAGGGGGAGGGGGAGTGGGAGGGGGGCAAGTGAAGACTCCATCTGTTGCGGAAACAAATGGCCCCAGAGACGACGACGACGACGGGCGATCCGACTCGAAGAGGATCTCCTGAAGCCGAGGTTTCTGCTCCTCTTCCAAAGGATCGAAACGGGGAGGAAGAGGAGGAGGAGGAGAAAGGTCGGGAATGAAGAGGAGGAGGAGGAAGGACGGTGAGAAGAGGTGCAGGAGGAGGAGGGTCGGGGAGAAGAGGTGCAGGAGGAGGAGGGTAGGGGAGAGGTGTTGGAGGAGGAGGGTCGGGGAGAGGAGGAACAGGAGGAGGATCGGGGAGAAGTGTTGGAGAAGGAGGAACGGGGAGAGGAGGGGCAGGGGAGCAGAAGGAAGGAGGAGAGAAAAAGATAAGGAGGAAGAAGAGGTAGGAAAAAAGGAAGAAGTGAAGGAAAAGAAGTAGGAGGAGAAGTAGGAGAAGGAGGAGGAGGAGGAGGAGGAGGAGGAGGGGAGGAGGAGGAGGGGGAGGAGGAGGAGGGGGAGGAGGAGGAGTAAGAGAGTAGGAAAAGGCAGAGGTAAAGTCAGGAAGAGGAAGATGAGTCAAATGAGGGGGAAGACGAGGAAGAGCAGGAAGACAAGGAAGAGGAGGAAGATGAGGGGGAAGAGGAGGAGGAAGAAGGGGAAGAGGAGGTGGAAGAGAAGGTGGAAGAGGAGGAGGTGGAAGAGGAGGAGGAAGAAGAGGAGGCTGAGACGGAGGAGGACTAGGAGAAGACAGAAACAGAAAAGGAGGAGACTGAGACGGAGGAGGAGAAGGAGGAGGAGGAGGAGGAGGAGGAGGAGAAGGAGGAGGAGGAGGAGGAGGAGGAGGAGATGGTGGAAGTGGAGGAAGGGAATAAAGAAGCAGAGGAAGCGGTCGCCGTTGTCAGAAGAAGGGCCTTTTTCCACGGCATCAATGACGACAGTTGACAGTAGTCGGAGAACAAAAATAAATAAATAAATAAAAAATAAAAAAGGTCCTGGTTTACCATCTGGGAGGTACAAGACCCTGTTCACTCTAGCGGCTTGGACCGCTCGGAAACCGCTGCGGTGCCACATAGCCAAATAAAAATCCCGCGGTTGTGTGTGAATGCTTCCGCTGATTTACACTGTAACTGAAGAGCCGCGGTCGAAACCGCTAGTATGAAGAGGACCTTAGTGGAGACTAAACCATGACCTAGTTAAACTAGTGGCTCACCGACCCCGACCCCTCTGATGAGGGAATCCGCTTTATCGCATAACATGCAAAGTGGAATCCGCTTTATCGCATTACATGCAAAGTGGAATCCGTTTTATTGCATTACATGTACATTTGTATTCTGCAAAGCCGCCTGACGATTTTATTACTGCAACCGGACTTGCATGGGGTCTCGACCGATCGTACCACCTTCAGAGGGGGGACCCTTGAGTGAATAAAATCGGCTGGCGTGTACTATGACAAAAATTTACTTTCTCAAAGGATTACAAAGGATTACAAAGGCTAAGCATGCCGACAGGAGACCTTTTGGTCCATAACTAGGTCGGATGTGAAAAAACTATAATAATGATAAACAAAAAATAAAAAATAAATCAATCAATCAAATAAATTAAATTTATAATAGCTTTACCATTATGTTTAGAAAACGGACCAGAATGCGTGTTGAACAGTATATTAGGAATAATTGAACCAGCGCTTATTGACGATTGTTACTGACGTCATGTAACCTTATTAGCCTCTTTTCCTGCTCTCTGTCCATCGAAGAGAGAGTACTAGACAGAGAAAAAGAGAGAGAGAGCAAGTACAGTGTCTGTCCAGGAGAGCATAGTGAAGAGAGCTTGATAAGGTCACGTGTGTGTGTGTGTGTGTGTGTGTGTGTGTGTGTGTGTGTGTGTGTGTGTGTGTGTGTGTGTGTGTGTGTGTGTGTGTGTGTGTGTGTGTGTGTGTGTGCATGAGAGAGAGAGAGAGAGAGAGAGAGAGAGAGAGAGAGAGAGAGAGAGAGAGAGAGAGAGAGAGAGAGAGAGAGAGAGAGGGAGAGGGGGGAGGGAGAGGGAGAGGGAGAGAGGGAGAGGGAGAGGGAGAGAGGAAGAGAAAGAGAGAGAGAGAGAGAGGAAGAGAGAGAGAGGGAGAGAAAGAGAGAGAGAGAGAGAGAGAGAGAGAGAGAGAGAGAGAGAGAGAGAGAGAGAGAGAGAGAGAGAGAGAGAGAGAGAGAGAGAGAGAGAGAGGATCCTTAAAATGTAGAATGTTCCAACAAAGTACCAATTATAAAAAAGAATCATCTATTCTAGGGTCAATTCCATTTATGTTATCATCTTTATCCAAATAAACATAACCAATATAATTACCATTGTCATTTTTGTTATACGAGTGTTTATCCATGATTATCTTTATTTATCTTTTTTCTTATATTTCTTCTCTATCTCAGGGCACAACTTTCAAAATTTCCGAAGTTGGAAAAACTCCCGAAACTGCGGAAGTTTTTGCAATAGACTCATCAACAGAACAATAAGCAAAAGCGAAAACACGGAACCCCACGGCAATACAATCAACGAACAAATGAAACAAACAATCAAGATAAAATAGATTAACAAAAAAGATATGTATACAAATAATCACATACAAATAATGTACAAATTGGTCAAATGAATTATTTATTAAATTAAGTAAATCGACATAATACATGTCATTGTTAAACGTGGTGATAATGTACCGTAGACTTTTTGTGTAATTTTACACTGGTCTGTCATTTTCATCAACCACTCTTGGTATTCTCCCAGGTCGACATCTAATCCATCTCAATTATCAAATATTTTTACTTTTTTCTTTAGTCTACTTAATTTATCTATATATTTATCTATTTTACACTAAAATTGAATAACTACAAATAATGTTATAATCCCCTCCATGATGTAGAGGTACTATACTTTTCGTTTTGCCTTACTATAGACAATTTTACAAATTTTCAAGGCCCATAAAATATGTACGATTTTTATCCTATACAATTATATAACTAACGTAGCGTACACATGCACTTTACAACCTTTCTGTACATCGCCTTTATACATTTAACATTCTAACAAAACACATTGGAATTTTTATTGAAAGTTTTGTCACTTCCATACCACAAACAATTTTGAATATTCGTTTCATTTAGTAAGGTATTCTCCTGAATAATTCTATTCATTTTGTCTCTTATATTTACCACGAATCTGAGTAATTTGAGTGTGGATTGTGACCAATTTCAGTTTCATGCTTTGTCGATTCTTTGTGCAATACGTAATGACGTCATATCGACAATATTTTTCAAAAAACGAAAAACGACACTTTTGTAACTGTAAAATACATCACAACACGTTTTACGCACTTTTATCAAGTTTCCTTTTTACTAAAAAGTAGTATTTCATCAAAACTGTTATAAATTCAATTTTACGTTAAAGGTCGCCTTAAAAACAAAAATATATATATGTATATATGATTTGTAGTTGGTTCTTCTTCAAAAGATCATAGTAAAAAATTAATAAATATAATACTTTATTAGAGACATTCCTCCATGCCTATAACATATTCAAATACTATATATAGTAAGTTTGATATCCAAAATGATTGCAGGTTTACTCAATTTCTATGTTCACAAAAGTATCATATATTTAAAGAAATTATATATGATTTATTACTCTATTCTAACCTATGCCATTTATGTCCTTCAAGGATACAAGGAGAATAGGTGAACAAAGAAACAGTATTAGCCAATATTAGTGATTAGTATTATATGTGTATATATATATATATATATATATATATATATATATATATTATATATATATATATATATATAAATTTACCCGTCGCCACTCATAAAAGAATGCTCGGTGCCTCTGGTCCATATGGGTGTCACTAAAATATCTACTGCATAAGACTAGCAGTCAATACGGAATAGTTAGGAGTTAAAACATCCTTATATTACCCTCCGCAAAAAATAATAATAATAATAATAAAAAAATAAACAAATAAATGAATAAAAGATTTAATAAAACACAAAAACTAAATAAAATAGATGAAAACAAGTTTAAGGATAAATAATCTCAGGAGTGAAACTCAGGAGAGAGTAATACTCGTACAATGGCAAGAATGAACCACTTAAGACAAAATCAAAGAAATAAAGAATTAAATAAAAATACAGATAAATAAATTAAAAGTCACTACCATTTCGAAAATTTCTTGATTTCGTGAGATCAAACAGGAAGGACCTCACCCATCCTCCTCTCTCCGCTCCACCACCACCACCACCACCACCACCACCACCTCCACCTCCTCCTCCTCCTCCTCCTCCTCCTCCTCCTCCTCCTCCTCCTCCTCTTCCTCCCCACGTCCAACAAGATGAACCGCGATCATGGAAGACGATTATAAGAACTATTTTTGGCGCCCTCCTCCTCCGTCAATTAATGAATTATGTAACGGAGGAAGAAGGGGGAGACAGAGGGGGAGAGAGAGAGGGAGAGGGGGAAGAGGGGCAGGGGAGAGGGGGAAGAGGGGCAGGGGAGAGGGGAAAGGGGCAGGCGAGAGGGGGGCGAGAGGGGGGAAGATGCAGGGGAGAGGGGGGAAGATGCAGGGGAGAGGGGGGAAGATGCAGGGGAGAGGGGGGAAGATGCAGGGGAGAGGGGGGAAGATGCAGGGGAGAGGGGGGAAGATGCAGGGGAGAGGGGGAAGAGGGACAGGGGAGAGGGGGAAGAGGGACAGGGGAGAGGGGGAAGAGGGGCAGGGGAGAGGGGGAAGAGGGACAGGGGAGAGGGGGAAGAGGGGCAGGGGAGAGGGGGAAGAGGGGCAGGGGAGAGGGGGAAGAGGGGCAGGGGAGAGGGGGAAGAGGGGCAGGGGAGAGGGGGAAGAGGGACAGGGGAGAGGGGGAAGAGGGGCAGGAGAGAGAGGGAAGGGAGACAGGGGAGAAGGGAAAGAGGGACAGGGGAGAGGGGGAAGAGGGGCAGTGGAAAGGGGGAAGAGGGGTAGGAGAGAGAGGGAAGGGAGGCAGGGGAGAGGGGGAAGAGGGGCAGGGGAGAGGGGGAAGAGGAGCAGGGAAGAGAATGGAGAAAAAGGGAGAGGTGCAGGGGAGAGGAGTGAGGGAAAGGGGAGAGGGTGAGAGGGGCAGGGGAGAGGAGTGAGGGAAAGGGGAGAGTGGGAGAGGGAAGGGGGAGAGGGTATGAGGGGCAGGAGAGAAGAGGGAGGGAAAGGGAAGGGGGAGAGGAAAAGGGGAAAGGGACGGGGCAGGGGGGAGGAGAGGAGAGGGGGAGTAGGAAGGGAGAGGGGGAGTAGGAAGGGAGAGGGGGAGGAGGAAAGGAGAGGGGGAGGAGGAAAGGAGCGGGGGAGGAGGGGAGAGGGGAAGGGGAGAGGGGGAGGGGGAGAGGGGGAGATGGAAAAAAGAGAGGGGAGAGGGAAGGGGGAGAGGGAAAGGGGAAAGGGACGGGGCAGGGGAGAAGGGAGGAAAGGGGGAGGAGGAGGGGAGAGAGGGAGGGGAGAGGGGGAGGGGAGAGGAGGGGATAGGAGGGAAGAGGGGGAGGAGGAGGAGAGAGGGAAAGGAGGGGAGAGGGGGAGGAGGGGAGAGGGGTAGGAGGGGAGAGGGGGAGGAGGAGGGGAGAGGGGAGGAGGGGAGAGGGGGAGGCGAGGCGAGGGGGAGGAGGGGAGAGGGGGAGGAGAGGAAAGGGGGAGGAGAGGAGAGGGGGAGGAGAGGAGAGGGGGAGGAGAGGAGAGGGGGAGGAGGAGAGAGGGGGAGAGGGAAAGGGGAGGAGGGAAGAGGGACGGGGAAGGGGAGAGGAGGGGAGAGGAGGGGAGAGGGGGAGGGGGAGAGAGGGGAGGGGGAGAGAGGGGGAGGAGGGGAGAGGGGGAAGAGGAGGGGAGGAGGGAGAGGGAGGGAGGGGGGGGAGGAGGAGGGGAGGAGGGGAGAGGGGGAGGAGGAGGGGAGAGGGGGAGGAGGGGAGAGGGGGAGGAGGGGAGAGGGGGAGGAGGAGGGGAGAGGGGGAGGAGGGGAGAGGGGGAAGGAGGAGGAGGGTAGAGGAGGAGGAGGAGGGGAGAGGGAAAGGGAACGGGGAGGGGGAAAGGAGAATGGGGAGGATAAAAGAGGGAAAGGGAAAAGGGAAGGGGGAAGGGGAAGGGGGGAAGGGGAAAGGGGAAGGGGGGAAGGGGAAGGGGAAAGGGGAAGGGGAAAGGGGAAGGGGAAGGGGAAGGGAAAGGGAAAGGGGAAGGGGAAAGGGGGAAGGGGGAAGGGAAGGGGAAAGGGGAAGGGGAAAGGGGAAGGGGAAAGGGGAAGGGGAAAGGGGAAGGGGAAAGGGGAAGGGGAAAGGGGAAGGGGAAAGGGGAAGGGGAAAGGGGAAGGGGAAAGGGGAAGAGGAGTGTGTCTCTGTTCTTGATTGATGGACTCTAGTCTTTCTGAGACATCTTGCTGTCGCTTTGTCATGAAGTCGACCCATTTATTTATTTTTACTTTTTTTTTTTTTCTGGGTCAATTGAAGACACCGAGGAAACGCCGACGGGTTAATGTTGTCCTCTTGCAGAAAAGAAGAAAGAAAATTAGTTAGAAAATGAGGAAGTGGGGAAAAGAAGAAACGGAGGAAGAAAAGGAACAAAATGAATAATGAGAGAACAGACAAAACAAAACAGAAAAAAAATAATGAAAAATTAAACGTGTTCTTAATTGAAAATTAAGTAAACGAAAAATAAAAGAAAAAACAAAACTAGAGGAAGCAGGGTAAGGAAGCGGAAGGGGGAGGGGGAGGGGAGGGGGAGAGGAGGGTAAAGAGGAGGAGGAGGGGAGAGGAGGGTAAAGAGGAGGAGGAGGGGAGTGGAGAGGAGGGGGAGGAGGGAGAGGAGGGAGAGGAGGGGAGGAGAGAGAGGAAGGGGAGGAGGAGGATGAAGAGGAGGAGGAGGCGGAGGAGGCGGAGGAGGTGGAGGAGGGAGAGGAGGGGGAGGAGGGAGAGGGGTAGGAGAGAGGGGAGGGGGAGGAATGGGAGGGGAGGGGGAGGAGGGGGAGGGGGAGGAGGGAGAGGATGTGATGAGGGAGAGGAAGGGAAGGGAAAGGAGGGAGAGGAGGGGAAGGGAAAGGAGGGAGAGGAGGGGAAGGGAAAGGAGGGAGAGGAGGGGAAGGGAAAGGAGGGAGAGGAGGGGAAGGGGAAGGAGGGAGAGGAGGGGAGGGGGAGGAGGGGAGGGGGAGGAGGGGAGGGGGAGGAGGGAGAGGAGGGGGAAGAGGGAGAGGAAGGGAGGAGGGAGAAAAGGGGGAGGAGGGGGAGGAGGGAGAGGAGGAGGAGGGAGAGGAGGAGGAGGGAGAGCAGGGGGAGGAGGGGAGGAGGAGGAGGAACACGAACAGGAAGAGGAGAAGAGAAAGAGTAAGACCACGATCAGACGACCAGATGGTAATGAAGTCAATCAAGGCGTCGTCCCTCGGAGGAAGAAGGACACCTGAAGAAGAACACGAAGACGAAGAAGACTACGACGAGGACAACGACGACGAAGATGACGACGACGAAGACGATGACGAAGACGACGACGACGACAAAGACGATGACGAAGACTACAACGAGGACGACGACGACGAAGATGAAGACGACGACGAAGACGACGAGAACTACAACGAAGACGACGATGACGAAGACTACAACGACGACGACGACGACGACGACGACGAAGACGGCGACGCCCTTTGTCATCCAAAAAGGGGGCCTTCTATCGAGACACCATCGGATTAATGGTTTCCGGTAAGACGGCCGGGCAAAAGTATACACGCACGCACGTGAAGAGACACAAAACACGTACACGTACACGTACATACACGTACATGCATACGTACATGCTTACCTACATGCGCGCGGGCAGGCACGTCCCAGAGAAACGATGTAGAAGAGAAAGGAGGAGTGAAAAGGAGGAGTGAGGAGGGGGTAGGAGGAGGAAAGAGGAGATAGGAGGAAAGAGGAGGTAGGAAGAAAGAGGAGGTAGGAGGAAAGAGGAGGTAGGAAGAAAGAGGAGGTAGGAGGAAAGGAGAAAAAGAGGAGACAGGAGGAGGAATGAGGAGACAGGAGGAGGAATGAGGAGACAGGAGGAGGAATGAGGAGACAGGAGGAGGAATGAGGAGACAGGAGGAGGAATGAGGAGACAGGAGGAGGAATGAGGAGACAGGAGGAGGAATGAGGAGACAGGAGGAGGAATGAGGAGACAGGAGGAGGAATTAGGAGACAGAAGGAGGAATGAGGAGACAGAAGGAGGAATGAAGAGACAGGAGGAGGAATGAGGAGATAGGAGGAAAGAGGAAGAGAAGAGGAAAAAAGAGGGAGGAGGAAAGGGGAGGTACGATGAGGGAGGGGGTATTTTGGATGGAGGGGATAGGAGGAAGGAGGGGATAGGAGGAGAGAGGGGATAGGAGGAGAGAGGGGACAGGAGGAGAGAGGGGATAGGAGGAGAGAGGGGATAGGAGGAGAGAGGGGATAGGAGGAGAGAGGGGATAGGAGGAGAGAGGGGATAGGAGGAGAGAGGGGACAGGAAAAGAGAAAGTATAGGAGGAGAGAGGGGATAGGAGAGAGGGGGGATAGGATGAGAGAGGGGATAGGAGGAGAGAGGGGATAGAATGAGAGAGGGGATAGTAGGAGAGAGGGGACAGGAGGAGAGAGGGGATAGGAGGAGAGAGGGGATAGGAGGAGAGAGGGGATAGTAGGAGAGAGGGGACATGAGGAGAGAGGGGACATGAGGAGAGAGGGAATATGAGAGAGGGGATACGAGAGAGGGGATAGGAGGAGAGAGGGGATAGGAGGAGAGA
>NC_134781.1:20899313-20906813 GCF_046742065.1 Oratosquilla oratoria | reverse complement strand
GCATGTATGCGTGCGTGCGTATGTGCATGTGTACGTGCGTGCGTTCGTGCATGTGCATGCCTGCGTGCGTGCGTGTATTTCCATGGGGTTGGAACCCGTGGACTTCGACCTCCCTCGAGGTCCTAGCACCCTGGGCAAAGGTGACGAACCGTAGTCGCATTTAATTCTTTAACAAACCGAACCCTCAAATCGTCGGTTTAATAATCTTATTCATTGTGTCGTCAATTATTTTATTCCCTCTAAGCCGCCCGCCGGGTCCACGCTGAGCCTCGTGCAGCGCTGCATGAGGCAGCTGGCAGTGCTGAGTGCAGCGAACAATGTCCACACTGTGTGACGGTGCTGGACACTCTCTCTGCCTCTCTCTCTCTCTCTCTCTCTCTCTCTCTCTCTCTCTCTCTCTCTCTCTCTCTCTGCCTCTCTCTCTCTCTCTCTCTCTCTCTCTCTGCCTCTCTCTCTCTCTGCCTCTCTCTCTCTCTGCCTCTCTCTCTCTGCCTCTCTCTCTCTCTCTCTCTCTGCCTCTCTCTCTCTCTCTCTCTGCCTCTCTCTCTCTCTCTCTCTCTCTCTCTCTCTCTCTCTCTCTCTCTCTCTCTCTCTCTCTCTCTGTGACAGTGTGGACACTGGTCGCTGCACTCAGCACTGCCAGCTGCCTCATGCAGCGCTGCACGAGGCTCAGCGTGGACCCGGCGGGCGGCTTAAGGGGGAATCACGCGCGGCTGTGATGGCTCTATCTCAACCATTTCTTTACGATGAAACCTTAGATTATCTTTTTATGGCCAACTCAAACTCACTCACCTTACTACTCCCACAAAGTGGGAAGTGAGAAACCCACTGGTAGGGCAAGTTCTGCCAGTTGCGGCTAACCGCTGGTTTGTTTTTTTTTTTTTTTGTTTTTTTTGCCGATGTTTGGGTCGCTTCCCCGCCTGGCCAGGCTGTCGGGTGCCAGGAATTGGACTGATGATCACCTGCTCATGATGTCAACACGGTATTCATTGAGCTACCGCGCCGGACCAAGCGATTCTGTAACTAGCATTATCTATTAATCAATTGATCAATATTTCTATTTCTTCTTATTTTTTTTTTGTATATTTCATTTGTTTTTATTTAATTATTTATCTATTTCATTTGTCTTTATTTTATTTATATTTATTTATTTATTTATCTATTTATCTATTTATATATTTATTTATTTATTCATTTAATTTTGTTTATTTATTATTTTCTTTTTCTTCTTCTTTTATCGCCCGGGCAATTTCAGCCAACTGTTGTACTCTCGTGGCTATTTCGTCGCCTCAAGGACATCTCTACAAACTCTTGTTGTGTCTACCTTCAGTCAATTTCAATCAGAAGGAAGGTGTACCATTTAGCACCATGCCAGCTACCCAGCACACCAGCTGTACAGCACAGGTTCAGCGGTCCAATCAATAGCGAGCGGCCAAGGTACTACCCTCACACCAAAACAACACTGGACCACCCATTCCAGCGCCTCACCCACCACGACCTCTCTCTACCTCTACCTCTACCTCTACCTCTCTCTCTCTCTCTCTCTCTCTCTCTCTCTCTCTCTCTCTCTCTCTCTCTCTCTCTCTCTCTCTCTCTCTCTCTCTCTCTCTCTCTCTTCTCTGTCTCATTCCTTTCTTTCACTCTCCTCTCCCTCTTTCTTTCTTCTCTCTTTGTCTTTCTCCTCTCTCTCTCTCTCTCTCTCTCTCTCTCTCTCTCTCTCTCTCTCTCTGCCTCTCTCTCTTTGCCTCTCTCTCTCTGCATCTCTCCCTCTCTCTCTGCATCTCTCCCTCTCTCTCTGCATTTCTCTCTCTCTCTGCATTTCTCTCTCTCTGCCTCTCTCTCTCTCTCGCTCTCTGCCTCTCTCTCTCTCTCGCTCTCTGCCTCTCTCTCTCTCTCTCGCTCTCTGCCTCTCTCTCTCTCTCGCTCTCTGCCTCTCTCTTTCTCGCTCTCTGCCTCTCTCTTTCTCGCTCTCTGCCTCTCTCTCTCTCGCTATCTGCCTCTCTCTCGCTCTCTGTCTCTCTCTCTCTCTCTCTGTCTCTCTCTCTCTCTCTCTGTCTCTCTCTCTCTCTCTCTCTCTCTCTCTCTCTCTCTCTCTCTCTCTCTCTCTCTCTCGCTTTCTGCCTCTCTCTCGATCTCTGCCTCTCTCTTTCTCTGCCTCTCTCTTTCTCTGCCTCTCTCTTTCTCTGCCTCTCTCACTCGCTCTCCCGCTCTCTCCCTCTCTCTCTCGCTCTCTGCCTCTATCACTCGCTCTCTGCCTCTCTCTCTCGCTCTCTGCCTCTCTCTCTCGCTCTCTGCCTCTCTCTCCTCCCTGCCTCGTTCTATTTTCTCCCTCACTCACTCACTCTCCCCTCCCCCCTCCTTCTCTCCCTCTTCCCCCTCGATGTTAATCCATCCCCTTTCAGCCAACTAAAGCTTGTGATCTCCCTGCCTCTGCCTCTGCCTCGCTGCCTCTTGCTTCCTTCGCACACTTCTCTTACCTTCCTTCCATCCTCCTACCTCTCTCCCTTCTACCTGCTTCTCTTCCTTACTCTTACCTCTTTTCCTTCCCCTTACTTCCCTTCTTTCCTCCTACCTCTCTTCCTCCCCTACCTCTCTTCCTCTTACCTCTCTTCCCCCTCTCTTCTTTCCTCCTACCTCCCTTCCTTCTTCCTACCTCTCTTCCTTTTCCTGCCTCTCTTCCTTTTCCTGCCTCTCTTCCTTTTCCTGCCTCTCTTCCTTCTTCCTACCTCTCTTCCTTCTTCCTGCCTCTCTTCCTTCCCCTTACTTCTCTTCTTTCCTCCTACCTCTCTTCCCCCTCTCCTCTTTCCTCATACCTCTCTTCTTTCCTCCTACCTCCCTTCCTTCTTCCTACCTCTCTTCCTTCTTCCTACCTCTCTTCCTTCTTCCCGCCTCTCTTCCTTCTTCCTACTTCCCTTCCTTCTTCCTAACTCTCTTCCTTCCTCCTACCTCTCTTCCCTCTTCCTACCTCTCTTCCTTCCTCGTCTACCTCCACTCTCGCTCACTTCCTCCTTGCGTCTTCACTTCTCCTCCTCCTCCTCCTCCTCCTCCTCCTCCTCCGCCACTCATAAACGTCCTTGATGGAGGAGGCCCCTCTGGCCACTCCAGGGCCCTAATGGGGCCCCACTAATGGAGAACACCCTAATGGAGGGCCCCCTAATTGAGGGCCCCACTAATGGAGGGCCCCCTAGTGGAGATCCCACTAATTGAGGGCCCCCTAATGGAGAGCCCCTTGATGGAGGTCCCACTAATTGAGGCCCCCCCCTAATGGAGGGCCCCACTAATGGAGGGCCCCCTAATGGAGGGCCCCACTAATGGAGGGCCCCCTAATGGAGGGCCCCCTAATGGAGAGCCCCCTAATGAAGGTCCCACTGATTGAGGGCCCCCTAATGGAGAGCCCCCTAATGGAGGGCCCCACTAATGGAGGGCCCCACTAATGGAGAGCCACCTAATGGAGAGCCACTTAATGGAGGGCCCCCTAATGGAGGGCCCCCTAATGGAGGTCCCACTAATTGAGGGCCCCCTAATGAAGGGCCCACTAATGGAGGTCCCCCTAATGGAGGGCCCCCTAATGGATGGTCTCCTAATGGAGGGCCCCCCTAATGGAAGGCCCCACTAATGGAGGGCACCACTAATGGAGGGCCCCCTAATGGAGAGACCACTAATGGAGTGCCCCCTAATGGAGGGCCCCCTAATGGAGGGCCCCCTAATGGAGGGATCTGGCAGGATCACTTTCAGCAGAGCACAATGGGACGCCAAGGAAGAACAAATCAGAAAGGGACCCATTGGTTCATTGCAAAGCCACCGGATCCATTGCCAACAATGTATTGTTGTTGTCACTAACGCTATACCACGTGACAAGAGTATGTTTCTGTTGTCATTCCTTGCCCATACCATGTATTTCCACCTCTTCATGATACGGGAAGAGGAAAGGTGGAGAGGGAAGAGGAGGTGGAGAGGGAAGAGGGAAGGGGAGGTGGAGAGGGAAGAGGGAAAGGGAGGTGACGAGAGGGAAGGGAAGGTGGTTAGAGGGAAGAGGGAAGGGGAGGTGGAGAGGGAAGAGGGAAGGGGAGGTGGAGAGGGAAGAGGGAAGGGGAGGTGGAGAGGGAAGAGGGAAGGGGAGGTGGAGAGGGAAGAGGGAAGGGGAGGTGGTTAGAGGGAAGGGGAGGTGGTTAGAGGGAAGGGGAGGTGGTTAGAGGGAAGGGGAGGCAGTTAGAGGAAAGGGAAAGTAGTTAGAGGAAGGGAAGGAGGAGAGGGAAAGGGAGATGGTTAGAGGGAAGGGGAGGTGGTTAGAGGGAAAGGGAAGTAGTTAGAGGGAAGGGGAGGTGGTTAGAGGGAAAGGGAGGAGGAGAGGGAAGGGGAGGTGATTAGAGGGAAGGGGAGGTGATTAGAGGGAAGGGGAGGTGGTTAGAGGGAAGGGGAGGTGGTAAGAGGGAAGGGGAGGTGGTTAGAGTGAAGGGGAGGTGGTTAGAGGGTAGGGGAGGTGGTTAGAGGGAAAGGGAAGGTGGAGGGGGGAAGGGAAGGTGGAGGGGGAGGGGAGGTGGTTAGAGGGATGGAAAGGTGGAGAGGGAAGGGGAGGTGGAGAGGGAAGGGAAGGTGGAGGGGGTGGTAGCGGGATGGAGAGGAAGGTGAAGGGGAATGGGGAGAGGGGAGAAAAGTATGGAGAGAGGGAAAGAGAGGGGGAGGAAGGAGGAGGCATGGGGGAAGAAGAGGGCAGGGGAGAAAGGGTAAGAGGAGGAGGAGGGTGTAGGGGGAAGAGGAGGGCGGGGAAGGAGGGAAGGCAGTAGATGGGTGGAGAGGGGAGGAGGGGAGGAGGAGGAGGAGGGGGGAGGAGGGGGAGGGGAGGAGGAGGGGGAGGAGGGGGAGGAGGAGAGGGGGAAAGGAGGAGGAGAGGGAGGAGGGGAGAGGAGGAGGGAGGGGGAGGAGGGGGGGGAGGGGAGGAGGGGGGAGGAGGGGGAGGGGAGGAGGGGGAGAGGAGGGGGAGGGGAGGGAGGGGAGGAGGAGGGGAGGAGGGGAAGGAGGAGGAGGAGGGGAAAGAGGAGGAGGAGGGGAGGAGGAGGGGAGGAGAAGGGGGAGGGGGAGAAGGGGGAGGGGGAGAAGGTGGAGGGGGAGAAGGGGGAGGGGGAGGAGGAGGAGGTGGAGGTGGAGGAGGAGGAGGAAGTGAAGTGTAGAGGGGAAGGGATAGGGCGAGAAAGAGAGATATTAAAGAACAAAATACAGACTAATTAACCAAAACAGTGAAGAGTAGAAACGTCAGGTCACGCAAGGCCTCTGGGAAGCTGCTTTGAAGGAGACGAAGATGAGGGGGGGGGGGGGAGTATCGGGAAGGGGAGCGAAAAAAAAGGAGAGGGAGAAGGGTGGGGTGTTGGGGGGGGATACATAATCACCCATCTTAGCTATTTTTAGAAACTGTCAAGTTATTCTTAGCCAGAGGCGGAAGATCACTGGAGGACCTTCGTCGCAATGGCCGGGTCGTCCTCCTCCTCCTCCTCCTCTTCTTCTTCCTCCTCCTCCTCCTCTTCTTCTTCCTCCTCCTCCTCCTCGGTTCTTCGGATCTATCTATTGATTCTGTGGTATTTGGCCAAAGGGGAAGAAGGAGGGTGCACAAGGAAGGTACAGGGTAGGAGACTGGTAAGAGAGGGGGACAGGAGGGAGACAGGGGGAGGGGGACAGGGGGAGGGGGACAAAGGGAGGGGGACAGGGGGAGGGGGACAGGGGGAGGGGGACAAGGGGGAGGGGGACATGGGGGAGGAGGACAGGGGGGAGGGGGACTAGGGGGAGGGGGACAAGGGGTACATGGGGAGGGGGGACAAGGGGAGGGAGGACAAGGGGAGGGGGACGAGAGGAGGGGGACAAGGGGTACAGGGGAAGGGAGACAAAGGGAGGGGGACAATGGGGAGGGGGACAGGGGAGGGGGACAAAGGGAGGGGGACAGGGGGATGGGGACAAAGGGAGGACAGGGGGAAGAGGACTAGGGGAGGGGGACAAAGGGAGGGGGACAAAGGGAGGGGGAAAGGCGGAGGGGGACAAGGGGGAGGGGGACAAGGGGAGGAGGGCAAGGGGGAGGGGGACAAAGGGAGGACAAAGAGAGGGGGACAAGGGGGAGGGGGGGAGGGGGAGGGGGAGGGAAGGAGGAGGGGGGGAGGGGAAGGGGAGGGGGACAAGGGGGAGGGGGACAAGGGGGAGGGGGACAGGGGAAGAGGACAAGGGGAGGGGGACAAAGGGAGGGGGACAAGGGGGAGGGGGACAGGGGAGGGGGACAGGGGAGGGGGACAAGGGGGAGGGGGACAGGGGAGGGGGACAGATGAGGGGGAAAAGGGGGAGGGGGACAAGGGGGAGGGGGACAAGGGGGAGGGGGACAAGGGGGAGGGGGACAAGGGGGAGGGGGACAAGGGGAGGGGGACAAGGGGGGAGGGGGGACAAGGGGGAGGGGGACAAGGGGGAGGGGGACAAGGGGGAGGGGGACAAGGGGGAGGGGGACAAGGGGGAGGGGGACAAGGGGGAGGGGGACAAGGGGGAGGGGGACAAGGGGGTGTGGGACAAAGGGAGGACAGGGGGAAGAGGACAATGGGAGGGGGACAAAGGGAGGGGGACAAGGGGGAGGGGGACAGGGGGAGGGGGAAATGGGGAGGGGGACAAGAGGGAGGGGGACAAGGGGGAGGGGGACAAAGGGAGGAGGACAAGGGAAAAGGGACAAAGGGAGGGGGACAGGGGGAGGGGGACAAAGGGGAGGGGGACAAAGGGGAGGGGGACAGGGGGAGGGGGACAAAGGGGAGGGGGCCAGGGGAAGGGGGACAAGGGGGAGGGGGACAGGGGGAGGGGGACAAGGGGGAGGGGGACAGGGGGAGGGGGACAAGGGGGAGGGGGACAAGGGGGAGGGGGACAAGGGGGAGGAGGACAAGGGGTACATGGGGAGGGGGACAAGGGGAGGGGGGACAAGGGAAGGGGGACAAGAGTAGGAGGACAAGGGGTACAGGGGAGGGAGACAAAGGGAGGGGGACAAAGGGGAGGGGGACAAAGGGGAGGGGGACAGGGGAGGGGGACAAAGGGAGGGGGACAGGGGGATGGGGACAAAGGGAGGACCGGGGGACGAGGACAAAGGGAGGGGGACAGGGGGATGGGTACAAAGGGAGGACAGGGGGAAGAGGACAAAGGGAGGGGGACAAAGGGAGGGGGACAGGGGGAGGGGGACAAAGGGAGGGGGAAAGGCGGAGGGGGACAAGGGGGAGGGGGACAAGGGGAGGAGGGCAAGGGGGAGGGGGACAAAGGGAGGGGGACAAAGGGAGGGGGACAGGGGGAGGGGGACAAGGGGGAGGGGGACAGGGGAAGAGGACAAGGGGAGGGGGACAAAGGGAGGGGGACAGGGGAAGAGGACAAGGGGAGGGGGACAAAGGGAGGGGGACAAGGGGGAGGGGGACAGGGGAGGGGGACAAGGGGAAGGGGGACAGGGGGAGGGGGACAAGGGGAAGGGGGACAGGCGGAGGGGGACAAGGGGAGGGGGAC
>NC_134781.1:20871813-20894313 GCF_046742065.1 Oratosquilla oratoria | reverse complement strand
ATCACCCAAAACACCCTCCAAAGACCTCCCAATCTCTGCTCCCCAACCAATCTCCCTCCAATCCCTTCTTTCATTTGAAGTCATTACCTAATCTTCCTCCCGCTATACTCTCTCTCCTTCAAACCATCTACCACTTCCTCCAAATTAGTCCCCCCTCCCCTTCCTGCAAAATCCAATCACTCAAAACTTTTACAGTCCATATTTCTCCCTTCAACTTCTGCCAATCACTAATCATGACCTTCAAACCACTTCCCCCTCCCTCCCCACTCCCTCTTGGCCACCTCACGTGCTGCTCGGGCCCCCTCCCCCTCCCCCTCCCTCCCGTCCCCTCCCTTTTACTTTTATTCCGACTTTGATATAAAGACGCCTTAACGTGAAGCCGGAGCAGTTTGAGCTTTCCTGGCTTTCAACTCCAAAGACTTTTTTTTTTTTTTTTTTTTTTTTTTACCAAGTTCGTTCTCCTGGTGCCTACTTTTGTTTTGGTTTTTCTGTCATAATTTCCGTTTCTGTTTTCTCTTCTTCCTGCGTAAATGGACTTCTCTCTGTACTGTACAGGTTCTTCGTCTCTCCTCTCTCTTTCTATGTGCGTGCGCGAGTGTGTGTATGAGTGTATGTCTGTGTGTGTGTGTGTGTGTGTGTGTGTGTGTGTGTGTGTGTGTGTGTGTGTGTGTGTGTGTGTGTGTGTGTGTGTGTGTGTGTGTGTGTGTGTTTGAGTGTGTCAAGTGTGTCTGTATACGTGTGTGTTTGTCTGTGTGTGAACGTATGATTGCGTGTGTGTGTGTGTGTGTGTGTGTGTGTGTGTGTGTGTGTGTGTGTGTGTGTGTGTGTGTGTGTGTGTGTGTGTGAGTGTGTGTGTGTCTACGTGTGTGTGTGTCTACGTGTGGGTGTGTCTGTGTGTGTGTCTGTGTGTGTGTGTGTCTATCTGTGTGTCTCTGTGTGTGTCTGTGTGTGTGTGTGTGTGTGTGTGTGTGTGTGTGTGTGTGTGTGTGTGTGTGTGTGTGTGTGTGTGTGTGTGTGTGTGTGTGTGTGTGTGTGTGTTTGTCTGTGTGTGTGTGTGTGTGTGTGTGTGTGTGTGTGTGTGTGTGTGTGTGTGTGTGTGTGTGTGTGTGTGTGTGTGTGTGTGTGTGTGTGTGTGTGTGTTTGTCTGTATGTGTACATATGCGTGTGTGCGTGTACATGTGTGTGTGCGTGTACATGTGTGTGTGCGTGTTCATGTGTGTGCGCGTGTGTACATGCATGTGTGCATACTTGCTTACGTGACTGAGTGAGCAAACAGAATCTCTTTCTCTTTCGCCTTTTTGTTCATGCTGTCCATGTTTCATCATATTTTATTTCTTTATCTATTTTTCTATCTTTCTATTTGTTTATCTACATCATATATATATATATATATATATATATATTATATATATATATATATTATTATATATATATATATATATCTTTTTTTTTCCAAGGAAGTCGAATTCTACTTTTCTAGTAACTTCTAGATTTCTTCTATTTACATAACAACAAAACATAAGAAATAAGGAGCCTACAAGAGACCATAAGGCCTACGCTAGGCAGTTCCATGTCCATTACCACCTATCATCCCCATCTTTTTTATTCATATTTTTTCAGGTCAATGGGAATTAAATTGATGCCGTCAATGTTTCTACTTTACGTTCATTTATTTTTCACGAATTTCTGACTGGAGATGGAGACGAGATTAGATAAAAATAAATATCACGAATAAAATATAGAGAGGGAGTAGGAGGAGGAGGAGGAGGAGGAGGAGTAGCAGGAGGAGTAGCAGGAGGAGTAGCAGGAGGAGTAGCAGGAGGAGTAGCAGGAGGAGTAGCAGGAGGAGTAGCAGGAGGAGTAGCAGGAGGAGTAGCAGGAGGAGTAGCAGGAGGAGTAGCAGGAGGAGTAGTAGTAGAAGGAGGAGTAGTAGTAGGAGGAGTAGTAGTAGTAGTAGTAGTAGTAGTAGGATGAGGAGGAGTAGGTGAGGTAGCTTTAGTAGGAGTAGGAGAAGGAGTAAGAGCAGGTGGAGAGGGAGTAGGAGGAGGAGTAGGAGGAGGAAGAGAAGGAGGAAGAGAAGGAGGAGAAAGAGAAGGTTTAGGAGTTGGAGGAGGAGAGATAGGAAGAAGAGGGGGAGGAATAAAAGGGGCAAAGAAGAGGGGGAGAAAAAGAGTAAAGAGGATTGAGGAGTAGGAAGAAGGGGGAGGTGGAAGAAGAGAACGAGTAGGAGGAGGTCGAGGAGGAGGCGTAGGATGAGGAGGAAGAGAGAGGAGGAAGAGAGAGGAGGATGGCGATGGGGGGAAAGGCGATGAGGAGGGCGAGAAAGAGGAGGATGAGGACGAGTAGGGCGAGGAGGAGGAGGACGAGTAGGGCGAGGAGGAGGAGGAGGAGTAGGAGGAGGAGGAGGAGGACAAGTAGGAGGAGGAGGAGGAGGAGGAGGAGGAGGAGTAGGAGGAGGAGGAGGAGGAGGAGGAGGACAAGTAGGAGGAGGAGGAGGAGGAGGAGGGCAAGTAGGAGGAGGAGGAAGAGGAGGAGGAAGAGGAGAAGGAAGAGGAGGAAGAGGAAGAGTAGGAGGAGGAAGAGGAAGAATAGGAGGAGGAAGAATAGGAGGAGGAGGAGATAGGAGGAGGAGGAGGAGGAGGAAGAATAGGAGGAGGAGGAGGAGGAGGACGACGAGGAGATGGAGGAAGAGTATACTATCGCCAAAGTTAGAAAGAGCGCAGGCATTTGTCACATCGTTGAAGGAGTCCCCTTATTCACTCGTCAATGTACCTCTTTATTTCTGGCGATCTTTCTTTGTATTTATTTATTAACTACTACTACTACTACTACTACTACTACTACTACTACTACTACTACTACTACTACTTCATCATCATCATCATCATCATCATCATCATCATCATCATCATCATCATCATCATCAATATTCATTCTCTAGTTTTATCCATTTATATTTTTATCATTATTACTCTCATGAGGGGAAGGAGAGAGGGGATCGCCGATTAAATGAAGCGGCCTTGCTGTGGATGTGCTGTGTCTTGCTGCATTGCATCTGACCCAGGGCCATGGGAGAGATGCAGGGATCACCCGTCATCCAAGAGGAGCTAAGATAAGAGGGAGGTAAGAGGGTGAATGGGAGTGGAGTATGAGGGGATGGAATGGGTGGGAGTGGATTTTATGCCTTTGTTCTTCGTCTACCTCCCTTGTTAGGGGGAAAAATCCGTTGGTATATGTATGTACTATCACTAAATATCATTATCATTACTATCATTGTCATCATGATATATATATATATATATATATATATATATATATATATATATATATATATATATATACATATAACATTCTGATAATCTTGTTTGTAATCTTGCTTGCTTGAAACCGTCACCCAGCCGATCAGAAGAAGTGATATGACGTCACGACTGAGGACCAACCAATCAGAAGAAGAGATATGACGTCACGACTGAGGACCAGCCAATCAGAAGAAGAGACATGGCGTCACGACATCATATGATGCGTAGTATTCTAAGCAACGACATGACGTCACAATCTTCTGCATTTCACTTCTTATAACGTATCATTTAAAATTTTATTTGACCCAACATACATATATCTATCTATATATACTTATAAAATTTTCATATTCAGTATTTAAAAGTATAGCCAACTCCTGAGTTAGCATCAATGAGGCATAATGAGTTTATTGAAATATTACGAACCGTATAAATCATATTATGTGTAGTGTTCCAAGTAACGACATGACGTCACAATCTTCTGCATTTCACTTCTTATAACTAATCAAGTCACTGCCTTCGTCTACTGAATAGAGCATTGTCTTAATAAAGATTTTATTGACCATTTTATTAACAACGTATCATTTCACGGGTGGTCTGGTATATATATATATATATATATATATATATATATATATACATATATATACATAGATACATATATAGATACATATAGATACATATATATATATACATATATATATACACATATATACACATATATATATATACATATATACATATATATATACATATATATATATACATATATATATACATATATATATATACATATATACGTATATATACATATATTTACATATATATATATACATATATATTACATATATATATATATACATATATATATATATAATGTATATACATAGGTATACACACACATTCATACATACATACATGCATATTTACATACATACATGCATACATATATATATATATATATATATATATGTATATATATATATATATATATATATATATATATATATGCATGTATGTATTTATGTAAATGTATGCCTTTATGTATGTATGAATATGTGTATGTATTTATGTATATACATTATGAATATATATACTTTTCTTTCTTTTCTTTTAACATGCGAAATCTCTGCGCGCGCAGTCGGGTCGTGGGTTGAGGAGTGATATGCTGACGAGTGCTCAACACGCACAAATGACATTAAGTTAAATGTCACGAACAGCCTTTGTCGGCGGCAACATGCGACACGTCACCAATGACGTCAGAGTCACAACATACACGTCGGCGCCGACGAACCGGTGCCAAAAAAAAAAAAAAAAAAAATCGGGAAAGATAAGGAGAAGGGAAGGAGAGGGGAAGAGAGGGGGAGGGGACGCGAAGTGTAGAGTATGGTAGGGGGAAGGTAGGGGAAGGTAGGGGAAGGGTAGGAAAAGGGTAGGGGAAGGATAGGGAAAGAGTAGGGGAGGGGAGGGGTAGGGGTAAGGTAGGGGAAGGGAAGGGGAAGTGAAGGGGAAGAGAAGAGGAAGGGAAGAGGAAGGGAATGGGAAGGAAAGGGGAAGGAAAGGGGAAGGAAAGGGGAAGGAAAGGGGAAGGAAAGGGGAAGGAAAGGGGAAGGAAAGGGGAAGGAAAGGGGAAGGAAAGGGGAAGGGAAGGGTAAGTGAAGGGTAGGGAAAGGGTAGGGGAAGGATAGGGGAAGTGTAGGGAAAGGGTAGGGGAAGGGTAGGTGAAGGGAAGAGGAGGGGAAGAGGAAGGGAAGGGGAAGGGAAGAAGAAGGGAAGGGGAAGGATAGGGGAAGGGTATGGGGAAGGGTAGGGGAAGGGTAGGGAAAAGGGTAGAATGAGGAGGCAGAGAACGAAGAGGAGAAAGAGGAAGAAGTGGAGGGCCAGGAGGACAAGAAGGAAAAGGAGGAAGAAGAGGTGGAAGAGGAAGAGGAGGAAGAGGAGGAAGAGGAGGAGGAGGAGGAAGAAGAGGAGGAAGAGGAGGAAGAGGAGAAGGAAGAGGAGTAAGAGGAAGAGGAGGAGGAAGAGGAGGAAGAGGAGGAGGAGGAGGAGGAAGAGGAGGAGGAGAAGGAGGAAGAGGAGGAGGAAGAGGAGGAAGAGCAAGAGAAGGTGAAAGAGGAAGACTAAGGAACACTGACAAAAGAGAAAATAGGTTTTACATTCTTACAGCAATGAAAAAAAGAGAAAACGAGAAACTAAAATCTCACAGTGACAGTGAAATAAGATATCACACCCTGGCAGTGACAAAAAACTTTCAATGTGATGCGAAACTCCAAGAGAAGCGAAATTTTCACTCTCACAGTAAAGGACCAACTCTCACGTCTGACGTGAGAGTCTGAGAGTCTCACGCCTGCAGTTAACAGAATGGAGGCAACTGTCGGTCCCGTGCAAGGTCATAAAAGGTTAGATGTCTCACTCGCAAAAAAAAAAAAAAAAAAAAAAAATCTTGCCCCAAGAGACGGACCATCATAAAAATAAAAATAAAAAAAAATGGAAAAGAAAATGGAGAAATACATAAACAAAAAAGTCCAGGCAATCTGGAACTGGGATTAACATTTCCAGAGTTCAGAGCCTGCTCATGGCCTGCACACGACCTGCACACGACCTTCACGATGGAGAGAGCCTCCCACACTGCCTCTTAAGAGGTCTTTTGAGGAGGAAAGGGCCTGCACATGGCCTACACAGAGCGACCTACACACAATGAACGATGGCGACGGAAATAATCGCGTGGACAAAAGCGGAGTCGATACGATCTCGGAACACGAAAATTCGGCACCAACTTGCCCCGGCGACCGGCGGTAAGGGGATGGGAGGGGGGAGGAGAGGGGAGGAGGAGGAGGAGAGGGGAGGAGGAGGAGAGGGGAGGAGGAGGAGAGGGGAGGAGGAGGAGAGATGAGGAGGGAAGGGGGATAGAGTAGGAGGAGAGGTGAGGAGGAGGAGAGGTGAGGAGGAGAAGTGAAGAGGAGAGGTGAGGAGGAGGAGAGGTGAGGAGGAGAAGTGAAGAGGAGAGGTGAGGAGAAGAGGTGAGGAGAAGAAGTGAGAGGTGAGGAGGAGGAGGAGTGAGGAGGAGGAGTGAGGAGGAGGAGTGAGGAGGAGGAGTGAGGAGGAGGAGTGAGGAGGAGGAGTGAGGAGGAGGAGTGAGGAGGAGGAGTGAGGAGGAGAAGTAAGGGGTCCACGCCAGGAGGCGCTGAGTAGCTACGGCCGAAGCCGTCACCTTTGCCTTCTCATGCGCTTCAGGGACTGTTGAGGCAGGTAACAGTTACTGATGGTAATCGGAGAGAAGTGCGGGATTCGAACCCACGACTAAGCTAACGCGAGCCCAGAAGGCTTCCAGCGTATTAGTGCCCCATGTAGATCAACGTGGCCCCTTAAACCTTTTATTTATGGACTTCTATTTCGTAACCTTAGATACTTTTCAACACTAACACCGTCTAGTATACAATCCTCTCTCCCACTAGATTTTGGCTTGCAAGCTTCCGTAGCGCCCTCGTTAGGTCATAGTTTACCACTGACACGCGCTGTCGGACCCAACAAACAAATAAAATTACCCTGTAGTGACGTCACCACTAGTGACGTCACCACTAGTGACGTCAGACCACTTCACGCTCGTCTTTCAAGAGATTAAGAAAAAGAGTGCATGGATACGATATACTAAATTCCTCTGCGTCTTAACCTAAATAAAATGCACAAAGTTAGCCATCGTCCTCAACGACCCACGACACCGCCCAACGACCAATAAACGCTTTCGTTTACGACCACCTCGTACCTTCACTCCTGCCAACAGTTGCCAGCACCTGCAGACACAATGATATCGCAAAGAAACGATATCGCAAAGTAACGGTATCGCATAGTAACGATATCGCAAAGTAACGGTATCGCAAAGTAACGGTATCGCAAAGTAACTATATCGCAAAGTAACAATATCGCAAAGTAACGGTATCGCAAAGTAACTATATCGCAAAGTAACAATATCGCAAAGTAACGATATCGCAAAGTAACAATATCGCAAAGTAACGACATCGCAAAGTAACAATATCGCAAAGTAACGACATCGCAAAGTAACGACATTGCAAAGCAACGATATCGCAACACAACGACATCGCAATGCAGTGGTCGCAATGCAGTGGTATCGTAAAGAAATAGTATCGCAAAGAAACCGTATCGAAAAGAAACCGTATCGCAAAATAGTATCTCAAAGTAAGTTTAGCAAAGAAAAAGTATCGCAAAGCAACAGTATCGCAATGCAAAGGTGTCACAGTACACCACAGCAACGGACAAATCATTTCTTTGCCCCATTTTTTTTTTTTTTTTTTTTTTTTTTTTTTTTTTTTTTTTTTTTTTTTTTACAAACGGCTCCTCCTCCTCATTTTTTTTTTTTTTTTTTTTACAAACGGCTCCTCCTCCTCCTCCATGTTATGCCTCCTCCATGTTATGCCTCCATGTTATGCCCCGAGCGGCTGTCATTCGATCTTTGGAACTTATCCCATCAATCTCCACTATTCACCTCCCAAGGTCCAGAAACTCGATTCAACCTGTCACTTTCTATAGGCAAACAGGCCCTGTTCAGACTAGCGGTTTCACCCGCCGCGGTTTGAACTGCGGCGATTCAGTTACAGTATAAGTCAATGGAGGCGTTCACACACAACCGCACGGATTCTCCTCGACTATGCGGTACCACCGCTCGGTTCAGAAGGCTAGTGTGGACAAAGACTTTAACAGTTTCTCAAAGGCGCTCTCATTTCGATAGTTTATTTTGGTTATTACATAATGATTACAAAGGATTACAAAGGCGGAGCATGCCGACAGGAGACCTTTTGGTCCATAACTAGGCTAGGTCGGATGCGAATAAATGAATAAATAAATAAAAAACAATTAGGAAAACCTAATCTGAGGTTTATGGATTAAAGTCATGCAGATGAACCCCAGGGAATATTTCTAATTTATTTATTGATAATCAACCGAACAGGTTTCCATGGCAACCGAGAATCGAACGCATTCAAGAACCCTACACCAAACCAAATGGTAAAATAAACAAATGAAAATATAAATAGACAAATAAATAGATAAACAAGTAAATGAATAAATAAGCGAATATATGAAAATAAAAATAAGAATAAACAATAAAATAAAATAATAGATGAATAAACAAATAAATGGGGTCAATAGATAATCCGCGTCAAGTGCGTCGCCGTATTGAAGAGAGTCAAACCCCATTTCGATTAATGACGACGACGACGAAGACCTTGAGGGCAACGGGAAGGGGTCTCGTCAGGTCACGAGACCTTGCGTGGGTCACGGGAGGGAGGGAGAAAGAGAGGGGGAGAGAGGGGGGAGAGGGAGGGGGAGAGAGAGGGGGGAGAGGGGGAGAGAAAGGGAGAGGGGGAGAGAGAGGGGGGAGAGGGGGAGAGAAAGGGAGAGGGAGAAGATGGGGGAGGGGGAGGTAGAGGGAGGGAGGAGGGAGAGGAAGGGAGAGTGAAGGAGAGGGAGAGGGAAGGAGAGGGAGGGGGAGAGGGAGGAGGAGAGGGAGGGGGAGAGGAAGGGGGAGAAGGGAGGAGGAGAGGGAGGGGGAGGGGAGAGGGAGGGAGAAAGAGGGAGGGGAAGAGGGAGGGGAAGAGGGAGGGGAAGAGGGAGGGGAAGAGGGAGGGGAAGAGGGAGGGGAAGAGGGAGGGGAAGAGGGAGGGGAGAGGGAGGGAGGGAGAGGGAGGGAGGGAGAGGAAGGAAAAGGAATGGAGGGATGGAGAGAGAGAGAGAGAGAGAGAGGGGGAGGGGGGAGGGGGAGAAGGGGGAGAGTGGGAGATGGCGCCAAGCCAAGGCCAGAGACAGACGACTGGAATCCCAACCCTTTGTGAGAATTCCGTGAATACATGAAAATCTTGCGGGAATGTGAGAATTGCGTGAGGAAGCCAGAATCAAACGAGGATGTGAGAATTCTTTAAGCATGTGAGAATTCCGTGATAGTGTGAGAACCCTGTGAGATTTCAAGAATAAAAATCCCGTAAGAATTTTATAACCTTGTGTATACGTAAGTACCCCCATGTACGTATGAAGATTTCATTGAAATGTGAGAATGTCTTGAGGATGGGATATTTTTTCGTGAGAAGATTAACACTCCACCGTGAGAAACCCGAAGACGCAGCTATCACACATGATTCCAGAAAAAAAAGTAAACATGTGTCTCAACTCTTTACCCATCTATCCAATTATCATTTGATTTATTAAATATATTTTTTCGTTTCATTTTATTCTGTTTTAATTTGTTGTCTAATTTTATTTCATTTGTATTTTATTTGATAAAAGAAAAAAATAAAAGAAAATATTGATAAATAAACAGATACACAAACAAACAAATATACTACAAAATTCTCTCTTGTACATGTCCTCAGAGGATTCTATTCATCTGTATCAAATCCACCATGTTACTAAAAGGTTAAGTTAATCTATCAATTATTTGGTCTCGCCCATGATTTCTTCTCGAGACCTTTATATCTCAGGCATTTTTATTTAACTTAACTGACTTTAATCTCAGGACTCTCAGAGCTGGACTCAGAGCTGGACTCAGAACTGGACTCAGAGCTGGACTCAGAGCTGGACTCAGAGCTGGACTCAGAGCTGGACTCAGAGCTGGACTCAGAACTGGACTCAGAACTGGACTCAGAACTGGACTCAGAACTGGACTCAGAACTGGACTCAGAACTGGACTCAGAACTGGACTCAGAACTGGACTCAGAACTGGACTCAGAACTGGACTCAGAACTGGACTCAGAATTGGACTCAGAATTGGACTCAGAATTGGACTCAGAATTTGATATGACTACGCGTTCGTACTAAATGACCGGAAACGGTGAGATGGAATCCTGGAAATTCCATCCTGGAGCGATAATCTCCCCGGAGCCGGACCGTGAGAACGTGAGAGTATTCCAAGGGAGAGAACAGGGGGGAGGGTCTCACGGCCGTGAAGACGAAGAGCGTGAAGTGAGAAATCCCCTACCCAAGAGGTGGGGAACCTTTTTAAGTGTGGGTGCCAAAATCATCTAAATCTTTGATACAAAATATTCTCCCGTGCCAACAGAGTAACATAAATGGTAGGCCTCCCCACATACGAGTATGGGGCCCCCTCCCCCCCCTTGACCTTCTAAGGCCCTAATCCGCTGCCTAACGCAGTATCCGGTTACCTATAGTTATAGAAAAGAATTCGAATGTTTATTAGTTATTTGTTTTAAGGTGAGCTCTGGGTTTCGCGGGCAGGAGAAAAAGTCGTAAATATGCCCTGTTTGGCACGCGTGCCAAGGGTTGCTCACCCCTGCCAGACGGTTTTATTCAATTGAAGACAAATCACTGGAGCACAAGGTAACCTTTAGCTTGTTTGATTTGCTGCGTGTAGCAGTGGGTAACGTTCCTGCCTCGGAACTCGGAAGGTCCTGTTTCGATCCCCGGTCAGTGCAAAGCACTTCCATGGCTTTCCAACCCCTCTCGGCAACGACGGGCATCAGAGGTGCGGTAGGTCAGTGTCACATATATATGCTAGCACCTAATCGGTATAGTCGAGCTGATTACAATGATTACAGACTTCATTCACAACCTCAGCCCTTCCAACATACCAAAGAAACTTCACATGTACTTCTAACAATACATTACAAAGGGTTACAAAGGATAACAAAGGATTACAAAGAAGGAGCATATCGACAAAAAAACTTTTGGTCCATAACTAGGTCGGATGCGAAAAAAAATTATGACAATGAAAAATAAAAAAATAAAAAAATAATGATAATATAAATGATAATATAAATGATGATAAACAAAATAAGTAAACATAATAATAAAATAAATACAAACAGACAAAGCCGGATTTAACCAGGGGATAGGACGGTCCTGCAGTGAACTATACAAAATATACACAAGATTTTATTCGGCTGAAGACACCTCTCACAAGAACGGCTCTACTTCCAAGTACCCCATTTACGATGTTTACGATGCCTTAACGAACTCGTGCAGGTCGTAAATTTACGACCCAAATATACGTCACCGCCCTTGGACCCCCTAAAATCAGGGACCAGCAGCTGTGTTACTTAGAAGTGGAAGCAAATGCAGAGAAAGGTGGAAAACTACTGCCAAAAGAGAGATTCAGGGAATTTACGAGTGATTTGGCCGAAGACGTGAGAGTTAGTCAGTGCGTGAACATATGGAGGGAGGAAGGGAGAGGGGGGAAGGGAGAGGGGGGAAGGGAGAGGGGGGAAGGGAGAGGGGGGAAGGGAGAGGGGGGAAGGGAGAGGGGGGAAGGGAGAGGGGGGAAGGGAGAGGGGGGAAGGGGGAGGGGGAAGGGAGAGGGGGAAGGGGGAGGGGGAAGGGAGAGGGGGAAGGGAGAGGGGGAAGCGAGAGGGAGAGGGGGGAGGGAGAGGGAGGGAAGGGAGAGGGGGAAGAGAGGGAGGAAGGGGTAGGGGGGAAGGGAGAGGGAGGGAAGGGAGAGGGGGAGGGAGAGGGGAAAGGGAGAGGGGAAAGGGAGAGGGGGAAGGGAGAGGTGGGAAGGGAGAGGGGGGAAGGGAGAGGGGGGAAGGGAGAGGGGGGAGAGGGGGAAAGGAGAGGTGGGAAGGGAGAGGGGGGAAGGGAGAGGGGGAGAGGGGTAAGGGAGGGGGGGAAGGGAGAGGGGGGAAGGGAGAGGGAGAAGGGAGAGGGGGGAAGGGAGAGGGGGAGAGATGGGAGGGGAAGGAGGGAGGGAGAGGAAGGAGGGAGGGAGAGGAAGGAGGGAGGGAGAGGAAGGAGGGAGGGAGAGGAAGGAGGGAGGGAGAGGAAGGAGGGAGGGAGAGGAAGGAGGGAGGGAGAGTAAGGAGGGAGGGAGAGGAAGGAGGGAGGGAGAGGAAGGAGGGAGGGAGAGGAAGGAGGGAGGGAGAGGAAGGAGGGAGGGAGAGGAAGGAGGGAGGGAGAGGAAGGAGGGAGGGAGAGGAAGGAGGGAGGGAGAGGAAGGAGGGAGGGAGAGGAAGGAGGGAGGGAGAGGAAGGAGGGAGGGAGAGGAAGGAGGGAGGGAGAGGAAGGAGGGAGGGAGAGGAAGGAGGGAGGGAGAGGAAGGAGGGAGGGAGAGGAAGGAGGGAGGGAGAGGAAGGGAGAGGAAGGAGGGAGGGAGAGAAAGGAAGAGGAATTTAAAGAAGAGATGAAGTAGAAAAGAGCAATAAAACGTGTGTGAGAGAGAGAGAGAGAGAGAGAAAGAGATGTGCGTGTGTGTGTGTGTGTGTGTGTGTGTGTGTGTGTGTGTGTGTGTGTGTGTGTGTGTGTGTGTGTGTGTGTGTGTGTGTGTGTGTGTGTGTGTGTGTGTGTGTGTGTGTGTGTGTGTGTGTGTGTGTGTGTGTGTGTGTGTGTAAACTGGGAGGAAGGGAAGGAAAGAGAGATAGGATAAAGGAAGAGAGGGAGGAGGAAATGGAGGAAAAGAGAAACGAAGGAAAAGAGGAGGAGGAGGAAAGGGAGGATTAGGAGGGGAAGAGGGAGGATGAGAATAAAGGGAGGGTGAATGGAAAAGAGAGAAACTAAAATAAAATAGCAAAGAAAAGAGAGAGAAGGAGAGAGGAGAGAGGAAAGATGAAAGTCAACGAATGGTAAAGAGGAGCTGGGGAGAGAAAGAGAGGAGTAAAGACTACAGAAATTGAGAGAGAGTAGTCAAGAAAAGAGAGAAATGGAGAAGAGAGAAGTAAAGAGAGGAGTAAAGAGAGAGGAAGAGAGGGAATTAACAAGGGAGTGAGAGAGCATAATGATCAAGTTACGTTTGAACGACGGTTGCAGAGCGTGAGTGAGAGCATGTGAGCGTGAGTGAGAGCATGAGAGCGTGAGTGAGAGTGTGAATGACTGAGAGCATGAGTGAGTGAGAGCGCGAGTGAGTGAGAGCGTGAGTGAGAGCGCGAGTGAGAGCGCGATTGAGTGAGAGCGTGAGTGAGAGCGCGAGTGAGTGAGAGCGCGAGTGAGTGAGAGCGCGAGTGAGTGAGAGCGTGAGTGAGTGAGAGCGTGAGTGAGTGAGAGCGCGAGTGAGTGAGAGCGTGAGTGAGAGCGCGAGTGAGAGCGCGAGTGAGTGAGAGCGCGTGAGTGAGTGAGAGCGCGTGAGTGAGTGAGAGCGCGTGAGTGAGTGAGAGCGCGTGAGTGAGTGAGAGCGCGTGAGTGAGTGAGAGCGCGTGAGTGAGTGAGAGCGTGAGTGAGTGAGAGCGCGAGTGAGTGAGAGCGTGAGTGAGTGAGAGCGCGAGTGAGTGAGAGCGTGAGTGAGTGAGAGTGCGAGTGAGAGCGTGAGTGAGAGCGTAAGCGAGTGAGAGCGTGAGTAAGAGCGTGAGTGAGTAAGAGCGTGAGTGATCGAGTGAGAGCGTGAGGTGGAGACGACAGCACGCGTGCGAACGCGCGGCGTCGAGGGCGGGAAGGGGTCTGGAATGAGACGCTGGAATCGATTCCAGGCCAAGAACCTCGCGCCTCTGCAGGGCTCAGGCTCAAGTCCAGGCTCCTCCTCCTCCTCCTCCTCCTCCTCCTTCTACTCCTCCTCCTCTTCCTTCTCCTCCTCCTCCTTCTCCTACTCCTCCTCCTCTTCCTCCTCCTCCTTCTCCTCCTCATCTTCCACCCTCTCACCTTCCACCTTCTCTTCCTCCTCCTCTTAGTTCTCCTCTTCCTCTTCCTCCTCCTCCTTCCCCTTATCCAACATACACAATTTTCAGTGTCTCTTTTCTGAACATTACTATTGCTATAATATGGTGATGCGAGAGGTGTGGTAGATTGTTTTTATGTGGGTATGCGAGGCTTGCGGCATATGCATACAGACGCATATATATACATACCCACACGCGTATACATGGGTTATATATATATATATATATATATATATATATATATATGTATAATATATATACATATATATATATATACATACATATATATACATACATATATATACATATATATACATATATATACATACGTATATATATATATACACATATATATGAGGTGCCCTATAAGTATGCATACACCCTTTGTCAGTTGATTTTTACACAATTTTGTTAAAAGAAAGTGTATGTGTAGGAATCGCTCTCAAGGCCCATTATCATGGATGGACACTAAAGCACAAAGTTACTTTTTGTCAAATATTGCTGAAAGCTTTTCTGCACCACTGCAGGTCCGGTCTATTCTCGGGGCAGATAATACAGGCTTTGCATTTCATCTGAGTGTCTTAACCCGGGCCGATGAAGTGTGCAGGGTGAGATGTTCATGTAAAATGTGTTAGAGCGGCCGTTTGTGAATGTACGAATTGTACATAGGAATTGTACATAGGACACTAGTTTGCTATACATAGGACACTAGTTTGCTATACCTCTGATATTAAACGTTACGAAGCTACCCACCCACTGATCCACGCAAAATCTTCCGACATATGTATATATACATATATACTTATATATATATATATATATATATATATATATAATATATATATACACTATATGCAGAAAATCACTATGGAAAATGATAGATTATAGACTGAGCGCTTTCGTCTATTCAGACATCTTTAAGGTACATAGAAGAAAAAGAGTATATACGTGTGCGCGTGCGTGTATATATATATATATATATATATATATATATATATATATATATATATATATATATATATATATATATATATATATATAAAAGCAGAATGGCAAGGTGAAGGAACTGGGGGAACGTTTGTAGGGAAAGCTCTCCCAGTGACCTACAGCTTCCGTTAAAGATGTTTATAAATAGTCTTTCTTCCCCTGCCTATGTCGCCTCAAGCAGTAATAGTAATGGTAATAATGTGAATAATAATGATAATAATATCGCTACTATTGGCTACTCAAACCCAACCTGGGGTAAAACAGGAATTCTCATGCCTTACCTGGGGCTAATCAGGAACGCCCTCTACACGCGGGAAGTGAAATCTACTCACTAACCGTAAATTACACACACACACCTCTCACGAACATAGCAGCATCCCACGCACAAACATATACACTTCCTTTTTCTTCGACTAAAATTCGTTTCCTTTCTCACTTTATCTTATACTACATCTTCTCATTTCAGTTTACCTCCCACTAAAGATTTTTCCGTTTTTCCCCCTTTCTCTCCTACTACGTCTCCTACCATTTTCCAAACTTTCGTTGGTGATATAATCTGCTCTTCCTCCCGGCATTGGCGCCGCCGCCCAAGTTCCTAGCCCAGTTCTCCTAAGCCACGACAACAAATAAGCCCCTAATCGCTCGCAATTCGCCCGGTGGCAATAGCCCTCTTTTATACACTACTATCTTTTCATTTTCCTACAGACATTCTTCCCCTCCCACAAAACCCGATCCCGCGCAAGCGAGGTGGTCTTTCCTTGGAATCCAGAATCCTCAAGCAGATTCTTCTTCTCTAAGATCACCATCATCGTGCTGTTTGAGGTCACCGACCTCCATGTCGAGTGCTTATATGCGCGGGTTATTAATAAACGGGTTTTAGTACACAATAACTACACGTGTACGAACGAGACGATTTAATATATTTTTACTTGGTCGTACGAGTTATTAGTGTTGGCGTTTGTGAAAGCATCCCTTTCCATAGCGTCTTCAAAATGTACAGTTAAGAATGAATAGATGAATACATAGAATATAAAAATATATATACGTGATGTGGAACTTTAAAACGCGTTCACGTACAATCACTTAAAAGTTCGCGGAAAACTGGCTTGTTTGCTTATCACTCGAAGCTTCACACTTTCCTCTCAATCCCTCCCTCTCCTCCCTCCCTCCCCCCTCTCTCTCTCTCTTTCTCTCTTTCTCTATCTCTATCTATCTATATCTACCTCTATCTACCTCTATCTACCTCTCTCTAGCTATCTCTCCCTAGCTATCTCTCTCTAGCTATCTCTAGCTATCTCTCTCTAGCTATCTATATCTCTGTCTCTCTCAAGCTACATATCTATCTCTTTGTTTCTCTATCTCTCTCTAGCCATCTGTCTCTCTCTCGCTATGTACCTGTCTCTCGCTATGTACCTGTCTCTCGCTATGTATCTGTCTCTCTCTCGCTATGTACCTGTCTCTCTCTCGCTCTGTACCTGTCTCTCTCTCGCTATGTACCTGTCGCTCTCTCGCTATGTACCTGTCTCTCTCTCGCTATGTACCTGTCTCTCTCTCGCTATGTACCTGTCTCTCTCTCGCTATGTACCTGTCTCTCTCTCGCTATGTACCTGTCTCTCTCTCGCTATGTACCTGTCTCTCTCGCTTTGCATCTGTCTCTATCTTGTCTCTCTCCCTATCTCTCTCTCTCTCTCTCTCTCTATATATATATATATATATATATATATATATATATATATATATATATCTCTCTCTCTCTCTCTATCTCTATCTATTTTCTCTATCTCTATCTATTTTCTCTATCTCTCTCTAGCTACCTGTCTCTCTTTCGCTATGTACCTATCTCTCTTTCGCTATGTACCTGTCTATAGTTACGTATCTGTCTCTCGCTTTGTATCCCTCTCTCGCTTTATATCTCTCGCTTTGCATTTGTCTCTCTCATTGTCTCTCCCTCTATCTCTCTCCCTATAGCTCAATCTAGCAACCTTTTTTTTCTTTCAAGGTCAAGGTTTGTAAAGTCAAGATTCTTTTCGCCTTGTACAATCATCTAGGGCTCTTAGTTCAATCTAGTTGTTGTCTAAATGAAGTCTAGATTTTTACTACAAGAAGCACAAAAATCGATTAACCAAATTATCCTTTAGAAGACAGGAAGCCCCTTCTTTGCTGAACAAAAATCAAAAGAGGAAAAAAAAAACGAATAAAATAATCCAGAAGAAGAAAAACAAAGTAGTAAAATCTCAGATCCAACGAGGGAAAAGGTTAGAAAGCCGCATCACATATCATAAAGAAATAAATTGCATCCCAACACACACGCGCGCGCGCACACACACACACATTACATACACACAATACGCGCGCACACACACACACACACACACACATTACACACACACACACACACATTACACACACACACACACATTACACACACACACACACACACATTACACACACACATTACACACACACACACATTACACACACACACACACATTACACACACACACATTACACACACACACATTACACACACACACACATTACACACACACACACATTACACACACACACATTACACACACACACACACATTACACACACACACACACATTACACACACACACACACACACACATTACACACACATTACACACACACACACATTACACACACACACACATTACACACACACACACACACACACACACACACACACACACACACACACACACACACACACACACACACACACACACACACACACACACACACACACACACACACACACACACACACACACACACACACACACACACACACAGCTCGCCTAAACGACGCCTTGATATGAAACGTCTCCTCCACGTCGCGCTGGTTGTAAACAGGCTCTCGGAAGCTGCCTCGTCTCTCCCGACATGGTGCTCAGCCTATCTCCACAAGTGGCGGCCGGGGGGGGAGGCAGGGAAAGAAGGAGGGAGGCAGGGAAAGAGGGGGAGGAGGCAGGGGAAGAGGGAGGGGGAGGTGGGGATAGTGGTATTAGTGGTAGTAGTGGCTGTGATGGTAGTGGTGGTAGTAATGATGGTGATGGTATTAGTGGTGGTAGTGGATATGGTAGATGCTGTGGTAGAGGTAGTGGTGATGGTCGTAGGAGTGATAATGTTGGAGGTGGCGGTTGTGGTGGTGATGGTAGTAGTGGTGGTGGTGGTGGTGATAGAGTTGGTGGTGGTGATGGAGGTGGTGGCTGGAGGAGGAGGCGAAGCGGAGGCCGTTCTTACGTTCACTGCACGGCGACGGAGGAGAACGCGAGCGCTCGCGGATGACGGCGCCGCGAAGACGTCGCCGGGGAGTTTCGTCCGCGTGACAGTTCCTCGGGGGCGAAATGATGTCCCGAGAAGAAGATCCTGTCAGCCAGATGTCAGCCACTAGTATCACACTTCGCCGGGATGAGACGTGATAGTGGGGGGAGGGGGGAGGGGGAGGGGAGGGGGAGGGGAGGGAGGAGGGAAGAAGTTGTTGGTGGGTAAGTGGATTGGGATGAGGGAGAGAAGGGGGAGGGAAGGAGAGGGACGGGAGGAGGGGGGAGGGGGGAGGGAAGAGGGGGAGAGGAGAAGAGAGGGAGAGGGGGAGGGAAGAGGGGGAGAGGAGAAGAGAGGGAGAGGGGAGGAGGGGACAAGGGGGAGAGGGGAGGAGGGGACAAGGGGGAGAGGGGAGGAGCGGGAGAGGGGACGAGGGGGAGAGGGGACGAGAGGGAGAGGGGACGAGGGGGAGAGGGGACGAGGGGGAGAGGGGACGAGGGGACGAGGGGAGACGGGGAGAGGGGACGAGGGGAGAGGGGGAGAGGAGGAGAGGGGACGAGGGGAGACGGGGAGAGGGGACGAGGGGGAGAGGGGACGAGGGGGAGAGGGGACGAGGGGGAGAGGGGACGAGGGGGAGAGGGGACGAGGGGGAGAGGGGACGAGGGGGAGAGGGGACGAGGGGGAGAGGGGACGAGGGGGAGAGGGGACGAGGGGGAGAGGGGAAGAGGGGGTGAGGGGAAGAAGGGGAGAGGGGACGTGGGGGAGAGGGGACGAGGGGGAGAGGGGACGAGGGGGAGAGGGGATGAAGGGGAGAGGGGACGAGGGGGAGAGGGGACGAGGGGGACGAGGGGGACGAGGGGGAGAGGGGACGAGGGGGAGAGGGGACGAGGGGGAGAGGGGACGGGGGGGAGGGGGGACGAGGGGGAGAGGGGACGAGGGGGAGAGGGGACGAGGGGGAGAGGGGACGAGGGGGAGAGGGGACGAGGGGACGAGGGGGAGAGGGGACGAGGGGGAGAGGGGACGAGGGGGAGAGGGGACGAGGGGGAGAGGGGACGAGGGGGAGAGGGGACGAGGGGGAGAGGGGACGAGGGGGAGAGGGGACGAGGGGGAGAGGGGACGAGGGGGAGAGGGGAAGTGGGAGAGGGGGAGTGGGAGAGGGGGAGTGGGAGAGGGGAGTGGGAGAGGAGGAGTGAGAGAGGGGGAGTGGGAGAGGGGAAGGAGAGGGGGAGGGTGGAAAGGAGATTGTGGAAATGATACGAGATGTAACGACAAACTAACAGGGAAGGGAGAGAGTTGGAGTCCACATCGGGACCTTCTTCCAGATGACGCCAGACGATTTAAATCAGCTTACTTAGAATAACCCTCCTCCTCCTCCTCCTCCTCCTCCTCCTCCCTTCCCCCTCCTCCCCTTCTTCTCCCCCTCTCCTCCCTCTTCTCCCCCCTCTCCTCCTCCTCCCTCTCCCCCTCCCTCTCCCCCTGCTCCTCCTCCCTCTCCTCCTCCTCTTCCCCCTGTCCTCCCCCTCTTCCTCCTCCCCTCCTCCTCCTCCTCCCTCTCCTCTTCCCCCTCTTCCTCCTCTTCTTCCTCTCTCTGCCTCCTCCTCCTCCTTCCCCTCCTCCTGGCCCGACATAGCGACTCTCTTTGTATACATTATAATGTCGACCGCCAGCCAACTTTCTCCAGAAGAAGAAAGCTCCCCATTGCTACGGAGTTAACTCTCTGTAACCCAATTCTTCAGTTAGTTTAAAATAGTCTAAGTGCCGTCACGCGATTTTATTCACTTGACATATTTCCCCCCCAACCCTATGCTTGAAGCCTAACTCGTTTTCTCTTTTATTGGCGGCCGTCAGGTGATTTTATTTAGCTGGTGAGATACCCGCTGTGGGTGACATGCAAGAGACCATAAGGCCTACACGTGGTAGTTCCATGGCCATGGCTAGCTATCAATCCCTTCTATAAAGTTAACTAACATTCTCTTAAAACGACCAATAGTTTCAGCGTTAACTACACGGTTACTAAGTCTATTCCATTCGTTAACCACTGTATTGGTAAACCAGTCCTTGCCTATTTCCTTCTTAAATCTAAATTTGTCCAATTTAAATCCATTACTACGAGTCCTACCCTGCTGTCTTAATATGATGACCTTGCTTGTGTCACCATTGTTAAAGCCCTCGACCCATTTGATGGCTTCTGGATGCCGTCATATGATTTAATTCATCCCAGGTGCTCCCCCTCACCCTCTCTTTGGTAGCGAAAGGAGAGTTAAAGAGCGGAATTCTCTTGGAAGAAATACTCTCCTTCCTCTCTTTTAAGCCATCTCACTTTAAGACTTCAGAGTCTGAAAGGCACTCCAGAAGACTGGCATTCTACTTTTTTTTTTTTTTTTAATCTTCGTTCTTCTCCCGCGGTCATGACGTGGGTTGCCTGCCTCTATAGAAGGGTTTACTTATGTATTACATACTTTAGGTATTCAGTGTGATATTATGTATGTATCATGTCTCTCCTGTGTGCGCACAGTATGTACTGTATGTATGTATGTATGTATATATGTATGTATATATATGTATATATGTATGTATATATGTATGTACGTATGTATGTACGTATGTATGTACGTATGTATGCATGTACGTATGTACGTATGTATATATACATGTACATATACTTTGGTCACACCCATCTATGGGAAAGGCGGCTTCAGGAGTAAACCTCGATGGAAAATCAAAAGTTCGAATCCTGTAGTAAGACGTTCGCTGTTGTATGACAACCTCGATCTGGCAACTCCTGCGACGGCGCTGATGCCAAGCTGTAACAGCTTTGCTCTTTCTTTGGATCCATCAGCGACGTGGAGAGGGACGTGGGAGATGGGGGGGTCCTGAAGCCCGAGTGTCTGCTGGTTCTCCATATCATTTCGCCCTAGTTTGTGCCCTTGAAAGGCGCAACATCGACCGACGAAGGACAACACATTTATACATACATATATTGCAAAAATAATCACAATAACACGTGACTGAATAATATTGCACAAAACACAGGGAAAATAAAACATACATACATACATATATATATATATATATATATATATATATATATATATATATATACACATATCGGTTAAATCACTAACGCACTTGTCACGTGATAGCCCTGGTTCGAGTCCTTGACTGTACCACGTTTCAATTTCTGCATGTTGGCCTCCGCGGATCTCCCGATGTTGATGGCTTAGAATTAAATTGTATTGTGGTTTACAGATATGTATATATACGAGTATATATATATATATATATATATATGTATATATATATATATATATATGTATATATATATATATATGCAGAAACTACTGGGAATGAAAAATACTGTTACCGAACTGTTTCGTCTATTTAAGACATCTTCAGAGGTACAAAGTAGTCATACAAAACTTGAATATATATATACACAATACAAAAGGGTATTCGGAAAACTCCCATGTGAACAGGCTCAGTACAATCTAGTTTACAAATTATCACAAACAACCTTGTTAAAAATAGAATCACCCAGTTTATATAAACCCAAGCTCAAATATGCATCATTTTCAAATTTACTTTTAATAAAACAAGATTCAATAATATTCCTTTCTACAATATTATTACAATATGTAATTACATTTGATTTATTCCAGTCAATGTTATGTCCATAGTCCTTTTGGTGAACAAACAGTCCATTTGATAATTGCCTCGTTCTAAGGCTGTATTTGTGTTGACTTGTTCTTTTGTTCAAACAGTTTGTCCTATGTAAATAAAATTAAAAAATTTACATGGTATACTTTATATACAATCTTCCTTTTCTCTTGGTGAATTTTTAATCAACAAGCCCTTAACATTGTTATTGTTTTTAAAAAGCCACCAGGATCCCAAAAGTTTTAATTATGCTAGGAACTGGTCAAATTCTCATGGTAAGGAACTGTTAACATATTCTCATGATTAAATTGTTTTACAAGAGAAATATTAAGAGATTTCCTAGCTCTGTTTTGTGCCTTGTCAACTGGATATTTCTGATATTTTAAATTTTCTCCAATGTCATAAATAAATTTTATTTCTTTATCCAAAAAGCTCAGGGGAACCGATTCTAAAAGCTCTCAAAAACATTGATGAAAAAATGGACTATTTGGTGTTTTGATGGTGATAACATAAAAGCATCCAAAGGTTGATCAATAGACCAAATACATACTATGTCAATATATCTACCATACAAACTGGATAATTCTATTATTAACAAGGTTGTTTGTGATCATTTGTAATCTAGATTGTACTGAGCATGTTCACATGAGACCTTTCCGAATCTCC
>NC_134781.1:20846813-20864313 GCF_046742065.1 Oratosquilla oratoria | reverse complement strand
GTAGTGACGGTGGTGGTGGTAGTGACGGTGGTAGTAGCGGTGGCGGGTTTATGGGCTGCGCAAGTTGTGGACCTGTCGGGTTAGCGCCACGGCACGGCAGGATCACCCACATCGAGGCCAGGACAGAACTCCCCCCCCCCACACGCCTCCACACCCCCACCCCACCCCCACCCCCACCCCACCCCCACACACACACACACACACACACACACACACACACACACACACACACACACACACACACACACACACACACACACACACACACACACACACACACACTCACTCACTCACTCACTCACTCACTCACTCACTCACTCACTCTCTCTCTCTCTCTCTCTCTCTCTCTCTCTCTCTCTCTCTCTCTCTCTCTCTCTCTCTCTCTCTCTCTCTCTCTCTCTCTCTCTCTCTCTCTCTCTCTCTCTCTCTCTCTCTCTCTCTCTCTCTCTCTCTCTCTCTCTCTCTCTCTATCTCTCTCTCTTCTCTCTCTCTCTCTCTCTCTCTCTCTCTCTCTCTCTCTCTCTCTCTCTCTCTCTCTCTCTCTCTCTCTCTCAGGGTTCCCAAACATAATGAGCTCCAGACTGCTCCGAAGAAGGGAAGGTCTTACAGACACGAATCTATTCAATTCGTGCGACAACCACAGAAAGAGACACAAAAGAAGACAGACAGAAAGACACTGACAGACAAGAGACGGAGAAAATGACAGAGAGGCGAGAGGACAAGGACAAGAAACCAAATTGACAGAGAAATACAGACAGACCACCGTCTAAGACCTAGTTCGTGGCTACTCGAAGTAGAACAGACATGTATTATGTATTACAGCGAAACTTTAAAGCCTCCTCTCTTCCTTCTTCCCCATTCTTTCCTCTCCTCACCTCCCATCTCTTCCCCCATATTCTTCCCATACCCCCATCCCGTCTCCTTACTATTTTCCCATTCCATACGCCCTATTTTTCTCCTATCCCATTTTTATTCTACACTATCTTTTTCCCCTTACCCCATCTTTTTCCCCTAACTCATCTTTTCTCCCCATTCCGTCTTTTTCCTTTACCCCATATTTTCCCCTATCCCATCTTTTCTCCCCATTCTATATTTTTCCCTTACCCCATCTTTTTTCGCCTATCGCATTTTTCTCCCCATTTCATCTTATGCCCTTACCCCGTCTTTTTCCCTACCTCATCTTTTCTCCCCAATCCATCCTTTTCCTTTACCCCATCTTTTCCCCTATCCCATCCTTTCTCCCCATTTCATCTTTTTCTTACCCCATCTTTTTCCCTTACCCCATCTTTTTTCCCCTATCCCATCTTTTCTCCCCATTTCATCTTTTTCCTTTACCCCATATTTTTCCCCTATCCCATCTTTTCTCCACAATCCATATTTTCCCTTACCCCATCTTTTTTCCCCTATCCCATCTTTTCTCCCCATTTCATCTTTTTCCCTTACCCCATATTTTTCCCCTATCCCATCTTTTCTCCCCAATCCATATTTTTCCTTATCCCATCTTTTTTCCCTATCCCATCTTTTTTCCTTGCCCCATCTTTTCCCCTATCCCATCTTTTATCCCTTTTCCATCTTTTTCCCCTATCCCATCTTTTTCTCCTACCCCATCTTTTCTCCCCATTCCATCTTTTTCCTTTACCCCATCTTTTTCCCCTACCCCATCTTTTCTCCCCAATCCATCTTTTTCCTTTACCCAATCTTTCCCCTACCCCATCATTTCTCCCCAATCCATCTTTTCCCCTATCCCATCTTTTCTCCCCATTCCATCTTTTTCCTTTACCCAATCTTTTTCCCCTACCCCATCTTTTCTCCCCAATCCTTTTTTTTTCCTTTACCCAATCTTCCCCCCTACCCCATCATTTCTCCCCAATCCATCTTTTCCCCTATCCCATCTTTTCTCCCCATTCCATCTTTTTCCTTTACCCAATCTTTTCCCCTACCCCATCTTTTCTCCCCAATCCATCTTTTCTCCCCAATCCATCTTTTCCCCTATCCCATCTTTTTCCCCTACCCCATCTTTTCTCCCCATTCCATTTTTTTTCCTTTACCCAATCTTTTCCCCTACCCCATCTTTTTCCCCAATCCATCTTTTTCCCCTACCCCATCTTTTCTCCCCATTCCATTTTTTTTCCTTTACCCAATCTTTTCCCCTACCCCATCTTTTTTCCCCAATCCATCTTTTTCCCCTATCCCATCTTTTTCCCCTACCCCATCTTTTCTCCCCATTCCATCTTTTTCCTTTACCCAATCTTTTCCCCAGCCCCATCTTTTCTCCCCATTCCATCTTTTTCCTTTACCCAATCTTTTTCCCCTACCCCCATCTTTTCTCCCCAATCCATCTTTTTCCCCTATCCCATCTTTTCCCCTACTCCGTCTTTGCCTTCTGCTCCATCTCTTCCTTTCCCCCAATCTATTTTCTCCCTGACATCCACTTCCATTCCCCCTCCACCTCCTCTCGCACTTTATGAAACCAAACTCCTCAAAGTCTTCTTCTTCCTCTTCCTCCTCCTCCCCAACCCTCCTCTTTTCCCCTACGTCTCTTTAGATAACCTATCCCCTTCCTCCTCCCTTCCCCTTCCTCTTCCCTTCTTCTTCCTCCTCCTCCTCCTCCATCATATCACCCTCGCTCACAAATTTCATCTCTCACCCTCCGCCTCCATCGCTCATCTCCCTCGATTAAATAATCTCCCCTTCACCTCCTCTTTCTCCTCCTCCTCCTCCTCCTCTTTCGTCCCTTCTTCCTTACCTTCTCGTGTTCCTTTCCCTTCTTCCTTCCTTCCTTATCTCCTCTTATTTCTATTACCCCTCCTCCCTCCCTACCCCTCCTTCCCCCTACCCCTCCTCCCTCCCTACCCCTCCTCCCTCCCTACCCCTCCTCCCTCCCTATCCTTCCTCCCTCCCTACCCCTCCTCCCTCCCTACCCCTCCTTCCCCCTACCCCTCCTCCCTCCCTACCCCTCCTCCCTCCCTACCCCTCCTCCCTCCCTACCCCTCCTCCCTCCCTATCCCTCCTCCCTCCCTATCCCTCCTCCCTCCCTACCCCTCTTCCCTCCCTACCCCTCCTCTACCCCTCCTCCCAGCCTACCCCTCCTCCCTCCCTACCCCTCCTCCCTCCCTACCCCTCCTCCCTCCCTACCCTTCCTCCCTCCCTACCCTTCCTCCCTCCCTACCCCTCCTCCCTCCCTACCCTTCCTCCCTCCCTATCCCTCCTCCCCCCTACCCCTCCTCCCTCCCTACCCCTCCTCCCTCCCTATCCCTCCTCCCTCCCTATCCTTCCTCCCTCCTCCCTCCATATCCTTCCTTCTTCCTCCCTCCCTCTCTCACTTCCATCCCCTTTCCATTCTTCCTTGCCCAACTCCCTCCCTATCCTCCCTCCTTCCCTCCACCATCGCCCCTCCCTTCATCTCTCTCCATCACTGACCCTCCTCCTCTTCCTCCTATTTCGTTCCAACTTTGTTTCTCTTCTCAACAAGAACATTCCTTCATCCTTCCACTCTTCCCTCTTCTCCTCTCTTCTCATCTTCCCTCTTTTCCCCTCCCTTCCCCTCTTCTCACCTCTTCTCCTCTCCCCTCTTCTTCTCTCCCCTCCTCTCCTCTCCCCTCCCCTTTCCAAGACTCTAAACGGTTGCTAAGTCACGTTCATGCGTTGCTGATTGTCGTGTTGGAGAAGGTGGAGGAGAAATGGGGGAGAAAGGGGGGATGGGAGAAAATGGGATAAATTTGGAGAAATAGGTTAAAAATAGGGAATAAACGGGTAGACATGGGGAGAAAAAGAGGTAAATAGGGAACATGGGAATAAACAGGGGAGAAATAAAAGATAAATAGGGGGAAATAGGGGAGATATAGGGAGAAATAAGGGAGACATAGGGGAAACATAGGGAACACATAGGGGAGAAATGGGGAGAAATAGGGAGAAATAAGGGAGTATTTAAATAGGGTACATGATTAGAAGATCAAAGGAAATTTTTAGAGATAAATGGAAAATGGATGAGGGAGGACAGTGGAATGAAAATTAAGAGAAATGGGAGACAAAAAAAAAGGAGACAGGTAAAGAAAAATAGAGAAAATAGAGAAAGTAGAAGAGGGTGAAGAGTAGAAGATAGAAATTGATGGGAGAATATGGGAAGGAAAGGAAAGAGAATGGGGAGAAGTGAAGAGAAAGTGAAAATGTGGAGGGATGGGAAGAAAATGGGGAGGACTGGGAAGAAAATGGGGATTAATGGGGAGAAATAGGAAGAAAATGGGGGAGGACTGGGATGAAAATGGGGATTAATGGGGAGAAATAGGAAGAAAATGGGGAGGACTGGGAAGAAAATGGGAATTAATGGGGAGAAATAGGAAGAAAATGGGGAAGACTGGGAAGAAAATGGGAATTAATGGGGAGAAATAGGAAGAAAATGGGGATGATCGGATGAAAACTGAAGAGTAGGAAGAAAACGGGAGAGAAAGAGGAGAAACTGGGGGAAGAGAGTGAAGCAATAGGAAGTAATGGGGAGAAAATGGGGAGAAAATGGGATAAAGAATGGAAAGAAAATGGGAGAGGAATGGGAAGAATATGGGAGAGGGGTGGGAAACAGATGGAGGAGTGTGAAGAAAATGGGGGAAGAAAGGATATAAATGGGAAGTAATGGGGAGAAAATTGGTAGAAATGGGAACTGGAAAGAAAAGAAAATGGAAAAAAAAGAGTGTGGACAATATGGGAGACGAGTGTATAATGGAGTACGAAGAAAATGGGGGAGAATTGGGACGAAAATGGGAAGAAAATGGGGGAGAAAATGGGAAGAAAATTGGGAGAAAATTGGGAGAAAATGGGAAGAAAATGGGGAGTCAATGGGGAGAAAATGGGGGACGGTTGGAATACATAGTAGGATCGTTCTACTCAGTCATCTTATTCAATTCGTGGTTGAGCGGCGATTTTCGGACAGAATACTGAATACCCAGACGAAGTATAGTGGGGACGGAATTCTTGGATCCGGAGAGAGGTCACTGAGAATATCCGGAAAAGATACAAAGAATACAAAACAGGTGACTTGTGAATACAAGAGTGAGAATACCCCCAATATATATATATATATACACACATATATATACATATATATATTCATATATATACATATACATGTATATATTTATATATACATATACATCTATACATATACTGTATATGTATATATATATACATATACATGTATATATCTATATTTATATATATACATATATATTTATACATATATATGTATACACACACACACACACACACACACACACACACACACACACACACACACGTCGTGAATACCAAAAATTGGGAATAAACGCGTTTGAGCGAATCCTTAAGATGGGCTTCGTAAATACCAATAGACAGTTGTTACGAATACTAAGAACGAATACCAGGAATAATTGTAAAGGTTTTCGAAAGGATTTTAGGAATACTAGGAAGTGACAGGTATAAATAAGTAAATAAATAAATAAATAAATAAAAATAGATAATAGTTTATTAGCTGATTATCAAAAATGATTGTTACTTGCAATAATCACATTAAAACAATTTACTTTATTAGCATTGTCACCAGGAGATATAAATAAACTGTGGGAACCGACTGCCAGTCACAGGGTTAAGCTAATTTAAATAAAATCATTTAATTTAATTGATTTGATAAAGATAATCTAAGTATTTGCCAGAAGCAGATTCTAAGAACTCTTGGCAACTGCGTCACAGATTTTTATTAGAAATAAAAATAACCATAAAATTAATGGAATTCAAGTAGAGTGTTTCTCCAGTGTCCAGAATTATGCTGAAGAACGTAGAACATGATCTGATTTGCATGAAATACAGGGCGAGGCATAAATCAACCAGCAATATATGACCCGGTATAGCACTAATAATTTATTAAAACATTAAAAATGCATATAAAAATTAACCAATAATGAAATAAAAAAAAACTTGTGGGATTGTAAGAATGAAAAATGATCCATATATTGATACAAAATACATAATACAAAAGTTGATGGACTTTTGATGTACCCTGTACTCTACTATATAGATATCACCACTTAGAAATAAAATTCAAGACGCATACATAATATTCAAAGAAAGTGTGTTTCAGGAAAATATGTAGTCTTCTGAAATCAGCGATTAAAAATACGTTTCACAACACCCCAAAGATAAACTCTGACGATAAACACATCGAAAAAAAATAAAATAAATAAAATATCCAGACGTCCCACCTATTTAAGAAGTAATATATTTCCCCCCACCATCCAAATACCATTCCCTACCAAAGTAAATAAATCAACAAGCAACCAGATAGATTAATAAATAAATAGGCAAAAAAAAATTAAAAAAGGAAAATTTCAGAAAAGAATGCAAACTTTTTTCAAAATTCCCAGAACACAAGAGAGAAACAAACCGTAGCAGGCGTTGCTTGCTTGGAGGAGGATCAACCCGGAAAAGGTAGTCGGCCCCGCCGCCGCCGCCGCCGCCGCAGTCTCGAGCACCCAGGAAGTTTCGCAAATATCCACAAAGAAAGTCAAGAAAAGAGATGCCCAAGAAGAGATGTGGAACACGACCGGGCGTAAAGGGGGATAGAAGAGAGGTGAGCGTTAGGGTGAGCGTAAGGGTGAGGGTGTGGGTGAGTCTAAGGAGGAGGAGGAGGAGGAGGAGGAGGGAGGGGAAGAAGGGAGGGGAAGGAGGGAGGAGAAGGAGGGAGGAGAAGGAGGGAGGAGAAGGAGGGAGGAGAAGGAGGGAGGAGAAGGAGGGAGGGGAAGGAGGGAGGGGAAGGAGGGAGGGGAAGGAGGGAGGGGAAGGAGGGAGGGGAAGGAGGGAGGGGAAGGAGGGAGGGGAAGGAGGGAGGGGAAGGAGGGAGGGGAAGGAGGGAGGGAAGGGGTGACGGGGTGAGGGAAGGAAGAGGGAGAAGGGTGAGCGTGGAGAGAAGGTTGAGGAAAAGTGAAAGTGAAAGGAGGAGGAGGAGGGGGAGGGGATGGAGAGGGGAGGGAGGGGGAGGGGGAGAGAGGGAGGGTGTGAAAGTGAGTTAGTGTGAGAGTGTTGGTGAGAGCGAGAGTGAGAGCAAGTGTGAGTGACGGCGAGAATGAGTGTGTGGGTGAGACTGAGGGCGAAGGAGAGTGAGAGTGAGGTCGAATTCGGCGCGTGCCTCGAAAGGTTACAAGTAACGAATTACGAACAAGGAATTTCATCTTAAAGTTTTTCGAACTCCGATATTTCGGTTCCATCTTTTAAAGTCTTTATTCTGGCTGGCACCAAGCTATTCTCTTCACCTTTTCGGGGACCTCTATACCTCTGAGAGACCGTACAACCTCCAAGCCTGACCAACAGCAACGCATAAGAAGTTAACTTGGGAAAGGAATGGATGTAACTGCGGCAAGAGCTCCATTTTATACATCACCGGACAAGGAAAGGTAGAGATGATTACATTGGCTTCAGGCATGGAAAGGTTACCCTACCACCACCGCAGCCACTTCCAAGCCGACGCGAATCCGCCACAGCCGCCACATAAATGCCGTTTTGAATCCCCCCCCATCCACCCCATCCACCTCCCTCCACTTCCCCTCACGCACGGCGCCGTGGTTTCCAGTTGAGAGATCAAGGAGCCAGGGAGACGAGGCAGCTCGACTATTCCAGGCGACAATCGCGAGAAGAAATTGTAAGGTTCTCAGTCTCCTCCTTCTCCTCCTCCTCCTCCCCCTCCTTCTCCTCTTCCTCCGTCTCCTTCTCCTCCTTCGTCTCCTCCTCCTCTTCCTCCACCACCTCCTCTACCACCACCACCTCCTCCACCACCTCCTTCTATACAACCACCACTACCTCCTCCTCCACCACCACTACCTCCTCCTCCACCACCTCTTCTCTTCCTCTTCTTCACCTTCTTTTCCTTACAGTCTTCTTTTATCCTCTTAATTCGGTGTATTAACTCCGTTTTATTACAATAATTGTCGCCACATATTTGACGGACTGGAAACCCGCAGCCTTACAGGAGTTGGCAGTGATCCTCAGGTCTTCCCATAGATCCCTCTGGGATGAAATAGTGGACTATGTGTTATATCTGTGTAATAATAGTAGCAGGGAGCGATCAGTCACCGGTTGTCAGCTTTCATAATGTGAACAGGATGGGGGATAATAGAGTTTATGGTAATAAATCTTGGGCCCGATCCAGTGACCGAATTTCAACCCCTAAGGGTTGCACTTCCATATGGAGATGAGGATATTGATAAGTTCTGAGGATGGAAGGTAGGGAGAGGACTCTATCTGACGTCCTTCACGCAGGCAGGTATCAGTCGTTAGTCCTTATAACACACACATAAATACACACACACACACACACATATATATATATATATATATATATATATATATATATATATATACACGCACATACACACGCACACAAAGACTGGTCGAACTGGAATTGCCAACTCGATAACAAAGAAGAGAACGAGGGGACCTACTAACCTTCTACGGAATTATGAAAGGAAAAGAATGCCTTGATAGAGAGGACTTATTAAAGCGGGACAGAGGAAAAACAAGAGGACATGCAATGAAATTCAAACAGGATAACTACAGAAGAGACCTGAAAAAGAACAGCTTCCCACACAGAGTGATAGATATATGGAACAAATTGGGTGAAGAAATAGTGTGTGCAAATACAATACAAGAATTTAAGAACAAACTTGATCTTACGAGATACAAAAACGGGTCACCACGAGCATAGTTTCCCTTCCCTTATAATACAATTAGGTAAATACATACACATGCACAGACAGACAGACACACACACACACGCACGCCCACACACACACACACATGCTGGACTGGGAAGTACGATAGTGCTCGCAGTACCCAGTTCGAATCCTGCCCAGGGCCGAAATTATTTCAGTATCGCTGTGCTTCGAGTCGTTACTCTGACTCTCGTGGGCGGGGAGTTGGGTGTGTGTGTGTGTGTGTGTGTGAAAGGTCATAGCATTACCCATAGATCGGTCATACGAGCTCTGAGCTCTCTTCCGGGAGGGAAATAGCTGTCGATCACGAATCCAACACGTGATCCAAAGACCAAGGTGAATACACACACACACACATATTTGGATATATATATATATATATATATATATATATATAATTACATTCATTTACATATAGATATGCATGTTAATATGCCACCTACATGTGTGGGTGGAGGTTTGCGTGCTTGCATGTGCGCCAACATTAAAGACGAAGATGAAGGACAAGCCATTTCCTTTTCTTTTTTATTTTTCCTTTTTCAATATCTTAACGAAAGCTATAATGTTAATGGATCTTCCCCTCCCTCCATTTTTTTCTTATATCTTAATTTGATCGCTTCTTAATTAGTGTGTCTTAACAGTTTTCATGTCTTTTCAGACGTATGCATGAGTATGGCGTTCAGTTTCCTGTGCATGACTTAATGCATGGGAATGTTCACAGGTTCTTGTGTATGACAACGCGACAATTGATTTCGTGAATTAGCAATTTATTACATTTATTTATCTATTTATTTATTTATTTATCTATTTATTCGTACGCTGATGGTGTAACCTGAAGCATGCTGGTCTCGCATTAGCTCATATATAGGTTCGAATCCCGCACTCCTCTCCCATTCCCAGCCCTGACTCTTCCATGACCCAACAGTCCCTAAAGCCCATCGTAGGGCAAAGGTGACGGCTTCGGCCGCAGCTACTCAGCGCCTCCTGGCGTTGACTCCTCACCTCCTTTCCTATAAATGTCAAGGTGATATGTAATGCCTCTGTAAATATACACACATACATACATACACACATATACGCGCGTACATACGACTCGATAACGCAGTAGTTGAGTTCACGGCCGCCACTACGGCGGTCCGGGTTCGAATCCCGCCCAGGGCTGAAATAATTTCAGTATCGCTGCGCTGCGAGTCGTTACTCCAACTCTCATGGGCGGGGAGTTGTGTGTGTGTGTGTGTGTGTGTGTGTGTGTGTGTGTGTGTGTGTGTGTGTGTGTGTGTGTGTGTGTGTGTGTGTGTGTGTGTGTGTGTGTGTGTGTGTGTTAGTGTGTGTGTGTGTGTGTGTGTGTAAGGTCACAGCATTACCCATAGATCGGTCATATACGAGCTGTGAGTTCTCTTCCGGGAGAGAAATAGCTGTCGATCACGAGTCCAACGCGTGATCCAAGACAATGGTGAATCATACACACAAGCACACGCGCACCGAACGCATACAAGCGATCTTTTTTTTTTTTGTAATACTTATTCCAGGTACTCAAGTCAGCAGTCTTGGAGCCCAGGCGAGCCTGGAAATCTAATTTGTATCATACAAGGCTGGACGGCGGAGGCTTGACGGTTTAGGGGCTTACTGCGTTGCTAGGCTGGTGGTAGGCTGGTAGTTAGGTGGGTGGGTTGGTGTGTGGGTGGGTTGATGTGTGGGTAGGGTGTAGGTAGGTTATGTGTGGATAGGTTGTGGGTGGATAGGTTGTGGGTGGGTAGGTTGTGAGTGGGTGGGTCGGTTGTGGGTGGGTAAGTTGTGGGTAGGCTGTGGGTAGGTTGGGTGAGATTAAGGGAGGTTAGGGAAGGTTAGGTTAGGTTAGGTTAGGTTAGGGCAGATTATGACAGGTCAAGCGAGGTTAGGGCAGATTAAGGGTAATTAGGGGAGATTAGGACAGGTTAGGGGGGATTAGGGAATATTAGGGTTCAGCCTGGTTGGAGATCTAGGGAAAGACACTGATCCTGCGATTTAGGGCTTGAGATTTGGGAGAGCCTACCCCAGGAGTCGCTGAGTAGTTGCGGCCGAAGCCGTCGCCTTTGTTCTATACGCTTGGACTGTTAGGGCAGGTATCAGTCACTTCTAGGAATCTGAGAGGAGTGCGGGATTCGAACCCACACCAGCACATGCCTGGGTTGGATTATGATGAAATAAGTCAAGATTCGGCCTCCAAGGACAAGAGGGGGAGGAGGAGGAAGACGAGGAGGAGGTGGTGAGTAAAGGAGGAAGGGGGGAAGGAGGGAGGAGGGAAAGAAGGAGGGAAGAAGGGAAGGAGGAAGAGGGAAGGAGGAAGAGGGAAGGAGGAAGAGGGAAGGAGGAAGAGGGAAGGAGGAAGAGGGAAGAAGGGAAGGAGGGAGGAGAAAGGAGGGAGGGGGAAGGAGGGAGGGGGAAGGAGGGAGGGGGAAGGAGGGAGGGGGAAGGAGGGAGGGGGAAGGAGGGAGGGGGAAGGAAGAAGAAGGAAGGGGGAAGGAGGGAGGGGAAGGAGGGAGATGAAGGAGGGATGAAGAAGGGATATGGGGGAGAGGGAGGGAAGGGATGAAGGGGAGAGTGAAGGAAAGGGAGAAGGGGAGAGGGGTAGGGAGGGAAAAGGAGTGAAGGAGGAGGGGACTAGAGAAAGAAGGGATGAAAAGGGGAGGGGACTACGGAGAGAAGGGGCGAGAAGGGAGAGAAGGAAGGGAAGGGGTAGGAAGGGGAGGGGTAGGAAGGGGAGGGGTAGGAAGGGGAAGGGGGTGGGGAGGGAAGTGGGAAGAAGGGAGAAGGTGATAGGGAGGAAAGTGGGGAGAAGGGGGAGGTGGAGGGGGGTAGGGAGGAAGAGAGGGTGGGGGAGGGATAGTGAAAGGGGGGTAGGAAGGGATGGTGGGAGAAGGGGGTGAAGGGGGAGGGGGGAGGGAGGGAGAAGGAGGTGAGGGGGAGGGGGAGGGAGGGAAGGAGGGGAGGGGGAGGGAGGGGGTGTGCCAAGGGCCACTGGGTACGACACTTCACTCTGAAGAGAAGTGTGAAGAGACCAGAGGAGGAGGAGGAGGAGGAGGAGGTGAAGGAGGAAGGAGGAGGAGGAATAGGAGGAGGAATAGGAGGAGGAGGAATAGGAGGAGGAATAGGAGGAGGAGGAGGAGGAGGAATAGGAGGAGGAGGAGGAGGAGGAGGAGGAGGAGGAGGAGGAGGAGGAGGAGGAGGAGGAGGAGGAGGAGGAGGAGGAGGAGGAGGAGGGCCACTAAAGGGACTAAAGCCGATTATCGCCCCCCCACCTGCCACAGACCCCCTTGCCCCCAACTCCACCCCCCCATTCCCTCTCACTAACACACCAGTCCCATCTTAACCCAAAGAAACGCACAGTTGAAGTTTCCCTTCTCGATACAGTTTGCGAAGGCGACGAAGACGAAGACGACAACGACGAAGACGACGAAGACGACGAAAACAAAGACAACGACGAAGACGACGACGACGACGACGAAAACGAATACAACGACGAAGACGACGACGACGACAGCGACGAAGACAACGACGACGAAAACGACGACGACGAAGTCTGGGGACGATCACGAAGACGACGACAACGACGACGTTAGCTTTCGTGTTGCTTCTTACTTCACCCTAACATTCCACGCCTTCCCCGTCCTTCGCCTAATATTTGCACTTGTAGGCAGACTCAACAAGATACTTCTCCATCTCCTCCTCCTCCTCTTCCTTCCTCCTTTTTCTCCCACTCCAACAGATAATGGGCATGTTCATACTTACAACCAGGTTGCGTGTTCATGCGTGTGTGTGTGTGTGTGTGTGTGTGTGTGTGTGTGTGTGTGTGTGTGTGTGTGTGTGTGTGTGTGTGTGTGTGTGTGTGTGTGTGTGTGTGTGTGCATATGTGCAATTCATCATTGTCTTGAATCAAGTGTCGGACTCGTGATCGACAGTTATTACCCTATCGGATGAGAGATCAGAGATTATACATGATCCGATATGCTGCGACCTTACACACACACACACACACACACACACACACCTCCTTGCCCAACAGATCGGGATACCAGTTTGGAATACTGCGATGCATTTCAGGCCTGGGCAGGGACCGAACTCAGGACCACTTAGTATGCAGACGAGTTCGAGACCAGTGTAACAGCAAGCAGAGGACTCTAGACGGACTTTATACCCATACTGTAACCAGCAATCCCTCTTTTGACGCAATTTGATAAATATTTTTCCTTGTATCTGTCGCTAGATCTTATGTAACGTAAAACTATGTAACAAAAAGCGTTATTGATTTTTTCGATTTACCTATTTGTAACGATATTGCAAATATCGATAAATGTTATTTAGGGAAAGCAACAACTTAAACTACCAATTTACTATTTCAGTACTTGTTTTAAGAATTGTCTTTGTGACCACAATATTTCCATCGCTAGTTCACTAATGTGTAAAGTTATATTTTAATCATTTTATTCTTTTCAAGTTAAAGATGTTGTAGATATTCACTGATCTTGCTAGAACTTTTCTAGTCACATCATCTCAGTCATTACGAGCCCCTATGCATTGCGCATAGTGATTCGTTTATCTACACAGAACAAATTGTAAAAAAAAATATTCTAAAACGTTTTAATTCGTAAATATAAGAACACAAGAATGAAAGAGACTGAAAGAGATCATAAAGCCTACACTAGGCAGTTCCATGTCCTATACCACCTGTCATCACTATCCATAAAGTTATCTAATATCTTAAAACCAACTATTTCAGCACTCGCTACGTTATAACTAAGCCTATTCTGTATGAAAGTGGCAGATGCGGACAAGTCTATCGAAATCAACACCATGTGATCACGGAGCGCTTATTGTTTCGACGTTTGGCTTGTTACAGACACTAAGTACATAGTCGTATTACACATGACAGATTCGATAAGAAGAACTGGGGGAACGGTAGGAGGGAGGGAGGGAGGGAGGGAGGGAGGGAGAGAGGAAGGTAAGGGGAGGGGAGGTCACTGAATATTAGGAAAAGTAAGGAGAAGGTGGAACACCGATACGACTTCCGCCATAATGTCACCACCAACGCGTGTGTTGCACACAGGAACAGTAGCAACTACCTGATGGACTGGGAAAACCCAGAACTTCTGGTACGTGAACCCGACAAAATCCGTAGAAAATGCCTGGAAGCAGCCATCATACAAGGAACCAACACAACTGAACAGAACAGGGGCATGTTCAATATCTCACCCCACCCATTTCCTTTAATACTCTTTGACCGCAAAAATTTAAGCCATCTCTAGTTGCCCTCCAAAATACTTTTTTTTTTCTCTCTCTCCCAAAGCCGTTGTCCACCCTCAGTAGACAATTGCTCACCCTTATTTTCTTCTTCCTTTTGTTCCTCGTTTGTGAGCGAATGTCCTTTACCCAGCCAATTGTTCCATTTTATCCTTAACCTTTCCTGTTCCCAGACATTTGGCCCTCATCTTAACCTTTCCTAATATTCAGTGACCCCATCCCCTACCTCCTTTCCTCTTTTTCTCCCTCCCTCCCCCCCCGTTCCCTCAGTTCTTCTTGTTTAATCTAGGTCATGTATATTACGACTATGTACTTGAAAGAAACTGTAACAAGAGATGATATGATATGGTTTAACGTCACACATTCCCCCCTATTAGGAGCCTGGGACGGTGCCCCTCACAGAGGGCTTTGTAGCGTGGAATTTAATGAACCATGCTCTTCGTTCAACTTCGCCGGTGGCAGGACTCGAACCGCCCTCACCTTGACCTTCGCCGCAAGTAACGACGCCCTAACCCGCTCAGCCAGCGATCTTCCAAACAAGAGAAATGTTTGGCTCCTCACAAGTGGGTGTTTATTTGGTAAAATTTTAATTATGCACACCTACGCGATATAGCAATAGAAAATTAATTATCAATTTTGTAAATTATAATAGATCAACGCAGTATGCGATTTTCTTGGCGGAAATCAATAACAAAAAAGTTGCTAAAATCTATTTTCTAACAAACGAAGTCGTGGCGGTTGAATGATACGCCATGTTTGTTTTGATATGTGCAAAGGTCGAGAAAATCGCAGATTACGTTCACATATTATAAATCACAAAATATCAAATTTTCTAATGCTATATCGCGTAGGTGTGGACAACTAAGGTAATACCGTTTATTTCGACAAGCCTATTCTGTTCGTTGACTAATTTGTTGGTAAGCCAGTTCTTGCTTAATTCTTATTTATACCTAAACGTGCTATTTCACAAAATTTATCTAATTTAGATCTAACGTGTTTAGCAAGGCTTTCTATATTAATTTATATTTATTTCAATTCATGTTACATTTCGCAGCAAATCCTCTCCCAATCTAGGGTTTCCCGCTCTATAGAAATCAAAATTTCGAGAAGAAATTCCTCGATGAAATGATGTGAAGAATTTAATAAAAAGAGTAATTTAACTGAAAAAGCTTAAGAGAAACGAATATCCAACGCCTACACACACCGACGGACACAGACTTTCAGGGCAAGGGATTTTTCAATTTATTGTTTTATTTCGATTTTTCTTCTATACATGTTAACACAAGATACAAAATTAAAATGCTCTTCAGGGTTGCAACTCCAAAAAGTAAAGAACAGAATGAATATACAATTTTGAAATAAAATAAATTAATAATTATACAATCATGTACAATAATAATTTGAAATCTTTCCCGTCTACGGTGTTGATAGGCTTTGGTATGACTAACGGAGGAAATTCACTCGTTGGCTCAAATTTGCCTTTTTTCGCAGCTCAATTATTTCATCATTATTCATCTGCTTTACCTACGCAATACAGTAACAGAAAATTAAGCAACAATTTTGTAAATTATAGTACATCAACGTAATATACGTTATTCTTGGCGGAAATAAATAATAGAAACAGTTGATATAAACTATAAACAAACAAACGTAGCCGTTTTGACTACTTGAGACGCCATGTTTGTTTTGGTAGAGGTGGAGGTCGAAGAAATTAAAGTAAATTCGTCTATTCTAACCTCTTACCTGGTGGGCTTCCCATCCACACACCACTTATGATGTAGGCAAGGAAGCCGCACTCTGCTGATACGCCAGCCCATAATTCTACACATGACATTTATATATTAATTGCTACTGGCTGGATAGTGTATCATAAGCAGCAACATTGTATGGAACTGTGTCAAGGTGTCGATTGGTACTGCGTTAAGCAATCTAATACCTGTAGTTTTAGACGTCATCAGGCCGTCATCGTCGTCTCCGACCAACGAATTTATCAAAACAAAGATGGCGTCTAAAGAAGTCGACCAAACTTCGTTTCTGCATAGCTTTTTAGCAACGTTTTCTGATATTATTTTCCGCAAAAAAATCTATTATATTGATGCATTATAACTTACAAAATTAATATTTCGTCTTCTAATGCTATACCGATACACGAGTGTCCTTACCTTATGGATCCTGTTATGATATTGCGAAATATTCTTACACAGTAATTTTAGGGTGACAACAGCATCAACTCAATATATTAAGTCAATATATTGTGTCAAAGCAATGTGTCAATTTTGATAATGATCACAAAAAACGGTTCAAAACTTTATCGTCTCATTTTCAGTTCGACCATCTTGTACACTTTAGCCATATATATCCTCTCAAATAAGTATTTTCTCTTTTAATTCCTCTTGTCAACAAACTTTTTCCGTTTTTATAACACTGATCACTTCCATAATATTTATTTTTACGTTTAACACTTGCACTTGTCACTAATGGACAGAAATAACTCAACGAACTACAAAGCTCCGTGACGTAATCACGAAATAAGTGAGCTGGCTTCGCTGACCAGTACATCAAGCGTCCGATTCCATTTGATGCAAATATCAATATCATCTATTATATAACGTTAATACTTAATATTTTATTTATTTAAAAATATCCTAGATATTAATCTCACAAAAATTCATTTCGATAATTGATTAAAACTAAATAGATCTTACAGAAGCTACGAGTGTACAATGCACATCTAACACTCCAAACGAATTGTTCAGACGCACTTGACGCTTCACTTTTACGTAATATTACTGATGCGTTTATTCTCCGTCCGTACTGTGACTAAATTAGCTTGACGTTAACCAGAATAAAAACACATAGTGAGACATAGCAGATGATAAGTTAAACAAGTAATCACGTAATATTTACGGAAGTTTACCATCAATAACTGTGAACCACTTGTGTCCGAGCGAGGAGCAAACACGACTCCCAAAGCCCACTGATGACTTCCACTTGCCCAAGCCGTCCATTCGCCCGTAGAGACTGAAATCCTACGGATTCCTACGCATTTAAGCGCCTACAAACAACATTTGTGTCTACAAAATATAGCTAACAGTGGTACATTTCGTGAATTAATAGTAAATTAATAATTAATAAGTGAATTAATAAGTAAACAATAAGTAATTAATAAGTAAACAATAAGTAATTAATAAGTAAACAATAAGTAATTAATAAGTAAACAATAAGTAATTAATAAGTAAATTAATAATTAATAAGTGAATTAATAAGTAAACAGAATTTTTAATTTATACATATGCAAATGAATAAACAAGTAAATAAAGAAATTAAAAAGATGGTAGATAATTAAACAAATAAATAAATAAACAAATAAATGGGTAAACAAACAAATGAATAAATAGATAAATAAATAAACAAATAAATAAATAAATAAATGAATAAATAAACAAAATAATAAATGGATAGATAAGTAGATACTTGAATGAATATATGAATAA
>NC_134781.1:20834313-20841813 GCF_046742065.1 Oratosquilla oratoria | reverse complement strand
TAGCGGCATCTCCATTTTTGGCGCAAAAAATGTCTTAAAGGCAATAGGAAAGGGGAGGAGGGGAGAGTGCTAATATTCTTAAGAAGACAAAACCTGGAAGGATTATTCAATAGAACTAAAGATGGCGCCACACTAGGCCAGCATGTTACTTGCTTTTTGCTACTTCGTTTGAGTAGAAACGACTTCGGTTACAAAAATATAGACTTCCGTAAGTACATCTCAACAATATGTCTAAACGTTCGTATAAGTTTAAATTTTCTTACTTTGTCATTCATCTTCTAACTGTATGACGCAAGAATAATTTGACATTTTGAAAATTGAAAAAAAAAATCGTAACCGAAGTCGTTTCTACTCAAACGAAGTAGCCAAAGCAAGTAGCATGCTAGCCAGAAATGTTTAGTGTCCCGCCACCTTTAGATGAAAAAATGAAAAATATCAACGAATAGAAATAAAAATAAGCACAGACTGAAATACGAAATAAATTAAATAAAGTATTTACAATAATGATAAAGAAAAAATAACTTGGTTAGGCTTGGAAATGGAATAAAAATCACCTTAGAAATGTACAAAGAAAATTAGAAAGGAGATTTGCAATCTGCTAACATAAAAGTGGAACAACATTGAAAAAGAAATGACAAATTCAAACAACTTAAGAAGGCAATACAAAGCCAAGTTTTACTGAAGGAAACATTAGAAACGGTACCACATAAGCATAGCTTTTATATTGTATATCACAATGAAGTACATACAATTAGGCACAAACACGCGCGCGCGCGCACACACACACACTCTCTTCCGGGAGGGAAATAGCTGTCGATCACGAGTCCAACACGTGATCCAAAGACCAAGGTGAATACACACACACACACACACACACACACACACACACACACACACACACACACACACACACACACACACACACACACACATACACACACACACACACACACAAGCACACACACACACACACACATACCCACCAAACCCAGCGTACCTATGGACCCATTAATACATATGACCAATATAACCACAATGGAGGACAATAGCCAGCCCTAGACACGGGAGGGGACCCATTAGTCCACACCAAGGCCAGGCCGCTAACGTCCGGTCGCTATTTGTGACCTTAATCAGATTAAGTCCAGACGAATCTATTCGGATGTCGGGGGAGCTTAATCGAGTAACGCAAAGATGTAAACTGATTAGGCGACTTCGAGGTCAGGCCCGAAGACGACGATCTCTCAGGTCTCCCAAGATCTCCCAAGTCTCCAAAATCTCCCAGATCTTCCAGGTCTCCCAGGTCTGAGATATTTCAGTCTCCCCTGGTCTCCCAGGTCTCCTAAATCTCTCATGTCTCTCAGATCTCCTGGGTCTCTCAGATCTCCCAAATCTCTCAGATCTCCAAGATCTCCCAGGTCTCTCAGATCTCCCCAAGTCTTCCAGGTCTCCCAGGTCTGAAATATTTCAGTCTCCCAGGTCTCCTAGGTCTCCCAAATCTCCAAGGTCTCTCAGATCTCCAAGAACTCCCAGGTCTCTCAGATCTCCCAGGTCTCTCGGGGTCATCCATCGCGCCATCCCCTTCGGTACTGGTTGATACTTTTCCTTCTCCCCTTCCTGCCGGCTGGTGACCTCGGGGTCAGGCGAGGTCAACAGCCCGGCACCGGTGCCACGCAAAGGGATTCCCGATGACGTCAATCAAGGACCCCATGATGTCACTGGGGTGGGGTGGGGGGTGCCAAGATGGGTGGGGGGTCCCGGGGGAGGGAGGGGGGGCTGTTAGGGGGATTACCAAAGGGGGGGGATGTCACAGATTCGTGAAAGGCAAAATGCAACGACGTGGCATAATGGGCTCCAAACAGTTATTTGTTGTTGTTGTTGCAGCGGGAAGTAAAGAATCCCTAGTAGAGCAAAGACCTGTCAGTTGCAGCAAACCGCTGATTTTTTCTAATGCCGATGTTGGGTCACCTCCCCGCCTGGCCAGTGGCCAGGGCTGCCGGAAGCCAATGCGACATAACCCATAGAGGGTCCCGGGGATCGAACTCACGACCATCTACTCATGAGATTGATGCGGTAGGGCTACCGCGCGGTTTTATAATTGTTTCAATCTAGAGGAATTCCTTTGGCACCAACTCTTGTTCGGCAGGAGTCTCGAAATGATTCTTCGTCAACTTCGGTGAAACTTGCCAACCTCTTCCAGAGGGTCACGTGCTATATGTCCCTGTCCCGCATATTTTGTGAATCTACATAGATAATGAATATTCATAAAATGTGCAGCACCAATAATTAATTCATATTTTGTGAATCTGCATAGATAATGAATATTCATAAAATGTGCAGCACCAATAATGAATTCATAATTGGGCTCACAGATAATGAATTCATTAGACATGTACACATTATGAAGATTTGTAAGATGTTAGGTCAGGTTAGATTAGATTATGTTAGGTTCTTCCACACCTCAGTATCACTCATATCAGAGGTCAGATTTTTTCGCCTTAATCTAGCACCTTGGTAATGTGTGGATTTCTAATGGATTTGTTGTCTGTGCGCCCAATCATTAATTCATTATTGGTACTGCACATTTTATGAATAATCACAATCTGTGTATATTTACAATATGTGCGGGACATTCATTGTTGAAGCTGGTAATGTAACGTTGAATTGGTGTTTGTGAACTCTTCTGTTGGATATTTGTCGTTAGGCGATTTTATTCAGGAGAAAGAGAAATCCATCTCGGCTCAATGCTTTTCTTCGACGAGTAAAGAAAATATATATTTGTTATATTTAATTGCCTCAGCTGGAAGTTTATTCCACTCATTGATGATCCGGTTGGCCAAATGCGGCTACCTACTTCGATATGAAATCACGTCCATTTTTTTTTTTTTTTTCAATTAGTATCTAGTGTTTTTTCGCGCATTTATTGCGGATATCGCCAAGTGTTCACTTAGAATAATGAGAACTTCCTCCTACAGTCAAAAAGGCTACCGTGTTAAATGATAATTAGCAAATTAGTTAAACAAGTTAAAAGTTTCTCTAATATTACGGAATGTGAGTTAAGCCAGAGTTATGAGAGGTGGAGTGGGGAGGCGGAGGAGAGGGGGAGGGGGAGGGGAAAGGGGGACAGTAATAAGGAGGAAGAAGGACCTAGATATTGTACTAAGGATGGTACTAATTAACAAAGTTAGATTGAATATTAACGCCCATAAAGAGAAAGAAAAATCGCTGAAAACCAAGACAAAAGAGGAAGATGAAAAAAGAGGAAAATAAGAAGAAAAAAGAGGAGGACAAGAAGGAAGAACGAAGGAAAGTAAGGAAGAGAATGGAAAGGGGGAGGAGAGAGGAGAATGATCAAGTAAGTGGGGGGGAAGGAGGAGGAGGAGGAGGAGAGGAGGAGAGGGGGAGAGGGGAGGACGACCTTCAGAAGGCCAAGACAGAGCCGACAGGAGCATTACAGAAAGGGGAAGGGAGGGAGGAGGAGAGGGCAAGTGTCTCCTATTATGCGCCCCTCCTCCCTTCCCTCTCCCCTTTCCCACTCCCCTTCCCTCCTTCCCCAAGAAAGAAAGAGGGAAATAAAAGGTAACAATATGTCAACCAGACGTAGGGGGAGGGAAATGACATTGGCGACAAGGGGGAGGGGGGAGGGGAGAGAGAGGTGATTGCAAGAACGAGGGGAAGAAGAGGAGGAGGAGGAGGAGGAGGAGGAGGAGGAGGAGGAGGAGGAGGAGGAGGAGGAGGAGGAGGAGGAGGAGGAGGAGGAGGAGGAGGAGGAGGAGGGGGAGGAAAAGGCGTTACTTTATCTCTTCTACCTCGTGAATCGTTATTACTCTTATGACCGTCTGTGAGGGTCAACATTATATTGCCGATCTCCTGTTTTGTGTGTGTGTGTGTGTGTGTGTGTGTGTGTGTGTGTGTGTGTGTGTGTGTGTGTGTGTGTGTGTGTGTGTGTGTGTGTGTGTGTGTGTGTGTGTGTGTGTGTACATACGTGCGTGTACATGCTGTGTATCCGCAAATAGACGTTGTGATTACCGTGATGGACAGATGCTGCAGAAGCTTCCAGTCCGAGTTCGACGTCAATCGAACTCCAAAAGAAGACCTTCAGCTTCGTTCTTTAACCCACTTCAGAAGATTCTCTTCGGTTCTCCCGAAGCCCATAGCACTGACGTCAGAAGACCAATTAGGAACAATCATCAAAAGCGATGGGGGGTGCAGGCCAAAAGGTAAAACAAGAAAATAATGATAAAAAAATAGAATTATTTTAAGTTGACAAAATTAATCATCCCCAGCATAGCCGATGGTCATGATCCCCCGGGGGTGTTTTGGACTTAATGGCTTGAGACTTAAGTGATGGACAGCGCTCAGCTGATGACCCTGGGGGGATGCAAAAGTGTTATCACATACACGCACATACACACACGCACACACACACACGCAAACACACACGTACACACACACACGTACACACACACGTATACACACATACACACATTCACACACACACACATGTATCATACATATATGCGTGTGTGTGTGTGTGTGTGTGTGTGTGTGTGTGTGTGTGTGTGTGTGTGTGTGTGTGTGTGTGTGTGTGTGTGTGTGTGTGTGTGTGTGTGTGTGTGTGTGTGGTGTGTGTGTGGTGTGTGTGTGTGTGTGTGTGTGTGTGTGTGTGTGTGTGTGTGTGTGTGTGTGTGTGTGTGTGTGTGTGTGTGTGTGTGTGTGTGTGTGTGTGTGTGTGTGTGTGTGTGTGTGTGTGTGTGTGTGTGTGTGTGTGTGACTGTTACCAGCCCCTCCTCTTGAGGAACCTGGGACAGCATCCATAAACACTTTTATCAGCTATAATAACTTTTAGATTCACACATTTGACTCTTAGATACTAAAACAATAATCAAAATAATCCATAGAAACTTATGTGTTTTTGAAAGAACTTTAAAAGTTGTAAGTTCTAAGCGAGAACTTTAAGCGATGATAAAAGTAGATTTAATAAACTAGTTGGCACCACACAGCTATCTAGGTCGTCGAAGCACTTGTCACTCTAGAAACTATATCTTGAAAGAGAACATTCGTTGTAAATAGATTGAAAAAGATAAATGGGAAAGGGTTAAAAAGTTATATAGAAATATAGAAAGGACCTTCGCTGGCCGAGCGAGTTAGAGCGTCGCTACTTGCGGCGGAGGTCGAGGTGACCGCAGTTCGAATCCAGCGAGTTGGACCAAGGGCATGGTTCATTAAATTCCACGCTGTAAAGTCCTCTGTAGAGGGATACTGTTCTAGCCTCCTGATAGTGGGAGTTCGCAACGTTAAAGAGAATTATCTACATGTATATACATCTATATACATGTATATACATCTAAACATCACTAGAATTTTACTATTCATATGATGACTAGTTCACTATCTACTTCAGAATTACTATGCTCTTCTATTTTTTTTTTTTTTCTGATGAAAAGGTGGTATTGATCTTGTTTCCATCACGCCAAGTCTTCTTGTCCTCGCGTGATATACAAATTCAGTTGATATGACTAATTCGCCACCTATACTTTTATTCTCTTCGGATTTTATTTCTAAGAGTCTTTGAATTAATTCAAAAGTTCTATTGATCATGTTTATATCACACCAACTCTCCTTGTCCTCGCGTTCCAGAAAAAAAAATAGAAAAAATGTACCACAATTCATTCGGCTAGTAGGAGACTCTTTGCTGGTTCTCTGGGTCCATGATTTCCATTCTTTAAGAAATTTTCATTTTGCAGAGTCCATGCGACCAACGTGTTCTGTTTGCAAATATCGCAAGAAATACATATTCTCCATAATATACAAATTACTATGTATGATAAACACATTTACAATAGTTTTCATTAAAACATCAACGTTCACCGAAAGAGTTAAAATATTTTTTGTTGTTGTTGTTGACCCGGACCCTGAATGACCTGCCATCCAAGAGGAGTCAAGATGAAAGGGAGGAAGGGGAGGAAAATGGGAGTGGAATGGGTGGGAGTGGAATTATGCCTTTTGATTCTGGCTAATTCCCTGTTAAGGGGGGGGAAACCCTCGGTATATGTATGTATGTATGTATGTATGTATGTATGTATGTATGTATGTATGTATGTATGTATGTATGTATGTATGTATGTATGTATGTATGTATGTTTGTATGTATGTATGTATGTATGTACGTATGTATGTATGTATGCATGTGTGTATGTATGTATGTATGCATGTATGTATGTATGTATGTATGTGCGTATGTATGTATGTGCGTATGTATGTATGTATGTACATATGCATGTATGTATGCATGCATATTTATAAACATGTGTGTGTATATATATATATATATGTATATATATACATATATATATATTATATATACATATATATATATATATATATATACATATGTTTGTATTTAAGCATGTATGTATGTATGCATGTATGTGTGTATGTATGTATGTGTGTACGTATGCATGTATGTATGCATGCATGATTATATATATATATGTATATGTGTGCATATATATATATATATATATATATATGTATACATGTATGTATGCATGTATGTATGTATGTATGTATGTATGTATGTATGTATGTATGTATGTATGTATGTATGTATGTATGTATGTATGTATGTATGTATGTACGTACGTACGTATGCATATATGTACAGAAAATAGTATAAATCTATTGACTTCTTTTGTGAAACTTTCCGAATCAAAGTGTCTGCCCGCTGCCCAGGTGGCGATGTGCCGCGAGGACCTCCAGCGGTCGTAACCCGAGGAAGACCGCAGCTGCGTCCGGGACCGAATGAACAGTGACCCAATTAAATCCCGCGATCTTGAAAGGGGGGAGAGGGGGGAGGGGGGGAGAGGGGGAGAGGGGGGCTTAGGGGGGAGGAAATAAGGGCAAGGCCAGATGAGAAATTATAAACAAGACGAGCTAATTGCGTTAATTAGAGGTAAGAACAGACCACGGAGCACCACCACACCCAAACGTGGGCCCGGCGATTCTCGAGAGGAGGAAGAGGAGTCCCGAGGAGGAAGGAAGGAAGAAGAAGAGGAAGAGGAAGGAGGAAGAAGAGGAGAAAGGGGAAGGAGAAGGGAAGTAGGGAAATGAGGAGAAAGGAGAAAATGAGAGGGAAGAAGGAAAGGATTGGGGCAAGAAGCAAAGGTAAAGAGAGGGAAAATGGGAAGGAAAAGAAGAGGAGGAGGACAAGGAAGAGAGAAAAGAGGATAAAGAGGAAGAGAGGAGGTGAAGGAATACAAAGAAGGAAAAGAAGAAGGAGGAGAAGAAAAGAAGATGGAAGAAGCAGGGGGAGGGGGAGGCATATGGGGAATGAGAGAAAATGAGGAAGACGAGGAAGAGGAGGAAGAGGAGGACGACGAGGAAGAGGAGGAAGAGGAAGAAGAGGAGGAATAGGAGGAAGAAGAGGTAGACGAGGAAGAAAAGGAGTAGAAAGAAGATTATGCAGAGGAAGGGAAAGACAAGGGGGAAGGGAGAAGGAGG
>NC_134781.1:20819313-20824313 GCF_046742065.1 Oratosquilla oratoria | reverse complement strand
TGCGGGGTTCGAACCCACAATTAAGCGAATACGAGACCAGCAAGTTAGCGATGACGCCACAATGTAAATGCAGAAACTAGGCAAAGCAAGAATTAAAGTCTGTGTTTTTAATTATGATAATGACGCTATAAAATATTACGCACATTTTCTTTTTTATAAAACTACCTAATTTATACAGTCCCATGTTCAGTTTTAGTTTATCATCAAAGGTATATTTCATATAACTGGATTCTACCCAGTCTATATCATTGTTAAAGTCTCTTTGATATAAAACCTACCAGATATACAAACCGTTTGAACATAGTCCTTAAATATTCACTCGTTTGTCATTCCATGTAGAATTTTTTAATAAAAAAACGCTATATTGGCCAAAACAAGTACGTTTGGAGCAGATAAAAAAACGTGCACAATAGTCCAACAAATGTTGATGTATTGTGTTGTGACAACACAATATTTTTCTAAAATACAAAAATGATTGGTAATTGATAAGTAATAAAATAATAAGGTTAATTGGTAACAACGTAATTAATCTCCTGCTAATTGACCGAAACACTAAGACTTTATCTTAAAGCATACTCCACAAACATTTCACAGAATTGTTGTGAAACATTGTAGCGTCTCAATAGCATTGTGATGACACAGACTTTGGTCGAGTTTCTGTGTGGCCTCTCCATTTTTTTTTTTTTTTTCTTTTGTTACCCTGAAGATGTCATAACAGACGGAAACGATCGATCTTCCATTATTTTCTATTCTATTTTATTTTATTTATTCACTTATTTATCTATTATTTTTGTAAACATGTATAGATAATGGGGCAATATGAAAAAAAAAACAAAGATTGGCGAAGACGGAAGAGCCATGTTGAAAAGACGGAAACAGAGAAACGAGAAGGAAAAGGGAAGAGGGTAATAGTCGAGAGATAGAAAATGTGGAAACAGAAGAGAGGAAGAAGAAGAAGAAAATGGAGGAGGAGAAGTGAAGGATTCGGAAGAACAAGAAAAGAGGAAAAGAGCGAAGAGAGGAAGAAGAGCAAGAGGTGATGGGTGAAAGAGGACTGGAAGACATCGCAAAGAAGACGACAACGACGACGAAGATGATGACAACGACGACGACGACGACAGAGAACATCGACGCGACATCATATTCACGATGACGCCTGCCTTAACCCCAACGTTCATTTTACCCTTCAAAGCTCAAAAGGTTCCTCTGTGTACTGAATGAAATAACCTGGCCCTAACCAGAATGAATACACACATATATATAGATATATATATATATATATATATATATACATATATATATATACATACACATATATATATATATACATACACATATATATATATATACATATATGATGTAAGCGGAATAGGAAACACAGGAGTCTTGGTCTTGAGTTAGGAATAAACTCAAGACCAAGACTCCTGTGTTTCCTATTCCGCTTACATCAACCTGTCAGAATGTCTCAACAATACATATATATATATATATATATATATACATATATATATATGTATATAGATATATACATATATATATATATATATATATCCTTACTGGGTCATTTAAGATAAAATTGGATTCTGAAGGCACGAAAACTCTCCCCCGGATTGAATTAAATCGCCTGACGGCATTCAAAACAAATTCAATCGCCCCTGTTACCCCCTCAATACGGTGACGAACTCTATGTACTTCGTTCTAGCTAATGCCATGCGAATCTATTCAGCTGTGGTTGGGAGTCCCTCGGGATAGGACGGGCTCTCAATCAGCCAAACATTTATCTCCTCACAAGTTTGTCTTTCATTCGAAAAACACTCGGCGTTAGCCAGAATAATAACTACAAAGGACGTCGCTGTATTGATGAGGTTAATGAAGGGGTCAGGGCGCCAGAGGTGAATAAAATCACTTTACGGCAGTCAAGCCATAAGGGGCAGTACCACCTGCTACGAAAGGCACTTATGAACTTGACCGGGGATGAATGGAGACTTGCTTCAACTCCTCTCTGCTCCGAACTCGACAGGCAATCGCCTCCCACCCCCCTCCCACTCACCTCTGATTCTTCGGCTCTCTGGCTGGACCACAACATGAGTTCCTGTACAACATTATGAGTCTTTAGACCATATTATGAGTTCTTGGACCACAGTAAAGTTTCTGGACCACATTATGAGTTTCTGGACCATAGCATGAGTTCCTGGACCACAGTGTGAGTTTCTAGATCACATTATGAGTCCATTGACTACAATGTGAGTTTCTGGACCGTATTATGAGCTCCTAGACCACAGTATGATCTGGACCACATTATAAGTCTCTGAACCACAGTATGAGTTCCTGGACCACAGTATGAGTTCCTAGACCACAGTATGAATACCAGGATCACAATATGAGTCCATGGACTATAGTATGAGTTCCTGGACCACATTATGAATTCCTGGACCACATTATGAATTCCTGGATCACAATATGAGTTCCTGGACCACAATATGAGTTCCTGGACAACAGTATGAATTGTTTGACCACAGTATGAGTTCCGGACTACAATATGAGTTCCTGGACCATACTATGAGATCCTGGACCACTGTATGATCTGGACCACATTAAAAGTCTCTGATCCGGGATATGAGATCCTGGACCTCAATATGAGTTCCTGGACTCCAGTATGAGTTCCTAGACTACATTATGAGTTCCTGGGCCACAATATGTATTCCTGAAGAACAGTGTGAGTTACTTGACCACAATATGAGTCCCTGGACCACAATATGAGTTCCTGGATCACAGTATCTGGATCACAATATGAAGTCCAGGATCCACAGGGTAAATCCAGTCGACGCCTGACTGGATCATTATCACAGACAGTTCACCAGCGGTTCTATCCTAGAGTGACTGGAAAGACATTATTCTAATTCCAGAAAATATATATTTTCATTATAATGATTCAACTACTTCCGTTCATTCACAGAGCCCCCCTTCAGATGAAGAGGGCCCCTTTTTGGAACCAGCAACCCCTCGCCCCCCCCCAAAAAAAAAAAAAAACGGGGCGGATTTAAAGGGTTTACAGCAACGACTCCGGTGTATGGGGGCGAGTGTCGACGAGAACTCACTCGTCGCTCGTTCCGAGAATAGCGCCCCTCCCCCCCCTCCCCGCCCATCCCTTATCCCCCCCAGCCCCCACCCCACCCTACCCCGCCCAACCCCAAAGCAGGGACTGAAAACATCCCACGGCGCGGCACGGCGAGGGGGACACGATGTCGTCAACAACTCGCCCCGACTCGGGGGTGGGGGGGTGGGGGAGGATGGTACCCCCGGGGCTGACACTCCCTCCCCTCCTCACCTCACCTCACTCTAGGGCACTGGCTGGCTACCACAGTGCCAAATCCACTTCGGAGGATAAAAGGAGGTGTGGAGTGTCGTACTGTGGGTGTAAACACAATACTGGAAACAATTGGAAAAATGTGTGTGTGTGTGTGTGTGTGTGTGTGTGTGTGTGTGTGTGTGTGTGTGTGTGTGTGTGTGTGTGTGTGTGTGTGTGTGTGTGTGTGTGTGTGTGTGCGTGCGTGTTTACGTATGCGTGTGTTTGTGTGTGCGTGTATGTGTGTATGCGCGCAAGCGTACACATTCAACAAGGCTCAATCGAATCCAAAACGAGGCTAAATTCACAACATCCCATGTTTTTTTCTATTCTATTCCATTTCTTTCTAGTTTAGCTTCCTAAATAATGAGGTTGTACATTAACCCTCTAATGTGATGGGGTTAACCCTATATTGAATATACAGACAAGTTCGTCACTTTTTTTTTCTCCCGCCAGATGATCTTACTCAACATCAAGGTTTATCTACAGAACATCCTCAGCGTCCTTCGTCAGTCAGCAAGACCACTGGAGAGCAGAATCTTTACAATAAAACAAAACGTATAACTTAAAGATTATTCTAAAGACTACTTGGTAGATCCAGGAAAGCCTGGAACTGAAGCTTGAGGGAAGACATCCGAGTATGGGGAGTAATACCAGATGAGAGGTGGCTGGAAGTGCGGACACAGGAAAGAAGAAAATGAAGAAAAACCCTTTCGAGAGCGGTTATGGGTCATCATGTGGCTCAAAGAAGACCAACGGAGTAAAAGTAGAATGCATTTCAGCGAAATTGACATGAGAAAAAAAAAGAAGACAAAGTTTCAAGACGAGAAGTCTGGTGCTGAGGGTTGTCAACTCTCTTTGGAAGAAGTCAGACATGAAGTCACAAAGCGAGACGCAACCTAGGGAACGCCTTCAGTGTTTACGAAAAGAGTGAGTCAGCACGGAAGCACAATTTTGTGAATGACACGCTGGACCCCACGGGACCTGAGTCCCTTTTCTCAAGTGTTTTTAGTGTGACGCCTCCCCTTAACTGAATAAAATCCTCTGGTGGCTGTACAATGGCGTCATTGTAGCAAAGGGAGCCGAGGACAACAGAATTACAAAGGATTACAAAGGCGGAGCATGCCGACGGGAGACCTTTTGGTCCATATCAAGGTCGGATGCGAAAAAATATATATATAATAATGATAAATAAATAAATAAATGAATATATGAAAACTATAATAAAGTAAATGATAGTAGATAAAAAGAATCCCCATATTTAGAAAAGTATCTAAAAAGTGTGTGTCTGAGATGATCATGGAGAGCAAAGAAAGAAACGATCATACGAGTAGAAACGCGTAAGGAAGCGTCAAGTATTGTGCGTTTCGTCATCACTGACCAGCGCTTCTATCCTTGGGTACAATATAGTACCGAAAATATTAAGTTGTAGGTGCTGTAAAGAAATGATTTAAGGCTTAACGAAGGGATCGTAATAGTAAAAAGTGTTCAGCATTCCTTTTTGAGTGGTGAAGACGAATCTTCAGTCATAAAGGAAGGCTGAGTGATTGAAATCACTAAGATATTGTCATCATAAAACATACAGTCAACAGCCGACACTGGGAAGCGTGAATTTAGTTACCTCTCAATTAATATAAGAATCTTTGGTGGCAAG
>NC_134781.1:20806813-20814313 GCF_046742065.1 Oratosquilla oratoria | reverse complement strand
GCTCTACACGAAACTCTCCCCCTTTTTTTTTCTGAAAATTCTGTTTTCTGGTCAAAGCCAGCCCTCTTCGCGCCGACACTATTTCTTCGAGGGGGAAGGCTTGAGACGGAGGAGAGAGAGCGAGGAGGTCTCGACCTTCACGGCCCAGCCAAGCACAACGGGGCCCAGGGAACGAAGCACCACGAGAATAAGAGCCGAAGAGGCCGAGGCCGAAGCGTGCTGGAGGAGGGAGTCACACACTCGCCTCACAGCCGGGAGCTTCCACTAGCAGGTTCTCGTCCCCTCACCTGGCGTGTGGGGGTCCCCGACCGCGCGACGCACTCTCACAAGCCCCGCCCTCCGCGCAAGAATCTAGCGCCCCGGACCCCAGCCCCCCAGGTGGCTCCCCAAGGCCACCTACCCCCCGGGAGACGTTCCAGGATCACCCCAGGGGTGCTTCACCCTTCTTCAGCACCCAGGGGATCCGTGACACGACCTCGGGGGAAGGGAAGGTTTAGCCTTTGAATTTGTATAGCCAGCGGGTTGCCATGGTTACGGATCCAGCCGTTGACATGAGGCTGCGTGGCTCGGTGTCGCCATCTCGTATTGATTCCTCAAACTATCAGAAGGCACCTACCTAGTCGCTGCCTCCTCCTCCATTCCACACTCGCGCTCCGCCCTCCATACGGCCAGTCCGACACTCCACCGCCCTCCACACAACCAAGTCCTCCTCCTCCTCCTCTTCCTCCATTCCCCCCCCAACACATACCTTACCTCCATACGGGTGTGCCCCTCCACCCAACTCCCCTCCGTACCTCCAAAGCCCTCCATAAGAGCAACCATATGCTTGAGACCTAGGCCGCTCTCCATTAAGGCCTCCATACAATCCTCCATAGCATTTGATGGAGTGACCCCTCCATAGCATTCAATGGAGTACACTTCTCCATAGGTTAACTACTATATCCTCCATCTACCTCCACTTTTCACTCCATTTTCCACTCCATCGTCCTCCGTAAACCCAATCTTAATCCTCCATTTCAGAATACGTCATCCACTCCATACAGAACGAGCCCTCCATAATAGCCATTCAGAAAACATTCAACGTTTCCGCCCCCCACATACCTCCTCCACATACCTCCTCCACCATTCATCACCCTAACAATGGCGAACTTTATGGCTTTTATCCTGTCTAATCACAGACGATTTCATTTAGTCAAGGTAACCTGTATGAATCGAATTTCTAAAGACAGTTCAGATATTTTATTCAGGTTAACACCAAAACAAGGAGGTCAGACTTCCATATATTACCTCCATCTCTTACACAGCCCTCCACATATACACATCCTCCACTACACTTCACTCCACAGACCTCCATTTCTGTGGTGGAGTAGGTCGGCACCTTAATCACTGCCTCACGCATTCATACATACATACACACACACACACACACACACACACACACACACACACACACACACACATATATATATATATATATATATATATATATATATATATATATATATATATATATATATATATATATATATATATTATATATGGATTAATAAGCTCCGCCGCTGGGACTCGAACACTTGCATGAGTTACTCCCTATTACAAAGGACGATACCATTACGCTTTGTAATTAGCAGTCACTCATGCAAGGGTTCGAGTCGTACCGGCGGATCTTATTAATCCACTTGCCATAATAGCACACACACACACGCGCACACACACACACACACACACACACACACACATATATATATATATATATATATATATATATATACATATACATATACATATACATATACATATACATATACATATACATATACATATACATATACACTGAATGGTTCCCAGTGCAGATATTAATCTTTTTTTTTTCAACCACATTAACTTTTTAACTTTAATTCCATGTCATCACGATCGAGACTGACAATGCGATCGAAAAAGTTAATGTGGTTGAATATATATACATATATATATATATATATATATATATATGTATATATATACATATATGTATGTATATATTGTCACCAAATGCCAGTTAGGGCATGTGTATCTTACACTCCCACAGCCCTTCGCACACACCCTCCACTCCACTCCACTCCATTCCACTCCACAGACCTCCATTCCACGGTGGAGGACGGCACCTCCATCCCTGGCTTGTGGAAAACCATTCCCTTCTTATTGAGTTCCATTACGAAACGTTCAAGTCATCTATGACAGACAATTATGAACCTCTCACGTCGTCTATACCTGACCACTCACTCGCTCGGGGCCAATTCTCAGCCCCAATTAGTCAGTCAGGTTAGTCAGCCATTCAGTCAGCCAGTCAGTTACTTCGTCAGTCAGTGCATTTGTCAGAAATTTAGGTTATCATTTACTGACGCTCATTCACTTTAAGTGATTTCTCAGTCAGTCAGTCAGTCAGCCCGCATCCAGGTCAATCAGGTCATCAAGTCATCAGGTCATCAGGTCAATCTAACTTCAGTCCATAAGTCAGTCAGTCAGTCAGTCAGGTCTTCCCTGTATGGGGTACTGACTGCATGATATCTATACAGTTAATATTTTACGGATTTCAGCGAAACCCCTAAGGCCCAGAGACACGCAGCATTGTTTTATAGTCGGAGAGTAATTTCCAGTCAGAAAAGAAAGCAGGTCAATTTTGATCACGACTACTATCCTTCCTTTCTACTATCTTCCTTGACCACCTGTATGACCCCCCCCCCTCCCCCAGGATAGGCAAGCTGACTATCAGCAACGAACTAGAAGACAGACACTTAGGCCATGTACGGGTAGAGTTTCTCAGATAGTCACTCAGTCTGACAGTCAGTCTCCCTGTCAGTCAGTCTACCTTCCAGTCAGTCCTTCAGTCTGTCATTTTAACCTTCTGCTTGTCTGTCAGACACACTCAATGAGATGGCCAGTCAGTCTATCTATTATTCAGTCAGAATCAGTCGACCAGTCGGTCAGTCAGCCAGCTTCCACACGAATCATTCAACCCTCCATATTGTAATCCGAGTCAGTCAATCAGCCAATTCGTCAGGCCAATTACCTGTCGACATCGGACCCTCAATCTGTCAGTACGTCAGTCAGGCCGTCTGCCCACTCACAGGATCGTCTTCTCCATCACCTCAGGTTATCATCCTCTCTTTCTCTCTCTCTCTCTCTCTAAATCTATATATATATATATATATATATATATATATATATATATATATATATGTGTGTGTGTGTGTGTGTGTGTGTGTGTGTGTGTGTGTGTGTGTGTGTGTGTGTGTGTGTGTGTGTGTGTGTGTGTGTGTGTGTGTGTGTGTGTGTGTGTGTGTGTGTGTGTGTGTGTGTGTGTGTGTGTGTGTGTGTGTGTGTGTGTGTGTGTGTGTGTGTGTGTGTGTGATTGTGTGTGTTCCACAGACCAACTTTGCATACCTTGTGACTCCCTCCTTGAACCATCCCCATTCTTCCTAGTTCTACTCTATCTTTCATTCCTACCACTCCTCTCTCAGCTTCTTCTTGTACTCTTTCTCCTTTTCTTTCCCATTTAAGCAGTTTACTCTAAGCTCCTCCCTACCTTCAGTCCTTTTCCTCTTTCTCCGTCTATCCTCTACTCTCAACTTACCATCCACCACAAAATTATCTGATATTCCTCCACTCTCTCCCCTTAGAACATGTACATCCAAAATTCTTCCTACTCTTCTCCTGGTTACCACTATGTAGCCCATTAAAGCCCTATATACCACCCTTCCATCCACCACTCTCTCCCATGTGTACTTATGCTTGACTTTCTTCCCAAGCACTATATTTGCTATCATCAACTCTCTAGACGCATCTCCACCATCAACTCTCCACTACGATTTTTTCCTGGAACTCTAACTTCCCAGTACCACTACATTGACATTTCTCCCTAAACCCTCTATGCACTCATTTAAATCTATCCAAAGAGCCTCCCTATCTTCGACACTCTTCTCACTACCAGCCCCATATGCACTTACAGAAACCCACATCTCCCTTCCCAGTTTCATCTTCATCCGCATAAATCTTGAAGAAACCTCCTACTTCAAAACACGTTTACCTATCTCTTCACTTACTAGTATAGCCACCCCTTCTCTCCCTCGTCCTCTCTTCACTCCTGACACCCTCCCAACTACACTTCCAAACTCAAACTCGCCCCTCCCTTTCAACTTAGTTTCATTCAATGCCAACACATCCATCTTTCTTCTCACAAACATACTGCCTATATCTTCCCTTTTATTTTCATGTGTACCACATCCACGCACATTAAAAGACCCAAACCTTAGGGTTCTGGTTGGAAAGCTCCTCCCAAACTCTCTTATGCCTTTGCTTTTTTTTCAAGGAGTGTCCCCTTTGGAGCTACAGAAAGTAGGATGCCTAGTCCTATCCCTGTTCCGTTTTTGTTGCCTTTCACGACTCAAGTGGAAGTACTCGGTGGCAGTATTCTTCTCCCCCACCGCAGGATTCGGTGAAAAAACGAAATGAGCATTCAGAGAAGTGATACAGGACAGTATTAAGAGTGGGGGTGACACCATAACGGAGGGACAGTCATAGTATAATAAAGTATCATCATTTCTCTATGAATAGAGATTTCCTTTATCACAGACAAAATAATGGGCGGTTCTGGTCCGTAGAGGTGCCCCCATATAGACCTTAAAGTATCAGTACTGAGCAGCTTTTAACCCCACAATAACATACAGCCAATACCCCAGACGGGTATATACATATATATATATATATATATATATATATATATATATATATATATATATATATATATGTGTGTGTGTGTGTATGTATGTATACGTATGTATATATATAATATTTATTTATTTATACATATTACACACACATACACACACACACACACACACACACACACACACACACATTCTCTCTCTCTCTCTCTCTCTCTCTCTCTCTCTCTCTCTCTCTCTCTCTCTCTCTCTTTCTCCTCGAGTAAAAAAAAAAATCACTTTAAATCCTTAGAAAAATCCCGAGCTGACCTCCATTAGAGATGTCTGCCCGTACACGTGGTGGTTAACGTGAACTGAAAGCATGGAGGCCCCCACTCCCGACTTCAGCGGTCGCTCTTTCATGCAGAGTTATTTCAGGAGGAGGCTCCTTCAGCCGCCGACTTCAGAACTCGTCAACAAAGGACTTCATGTAGCCAGAACATGTTGTCTGCGTACCGTGTGGTAGCGTCCGTTCGTTCGTGTGAGTGTGTGTGTACCTGTGTGTGTGTGTGTACGTGCGCGTGTGTGTGTTCTTTCGTCAATGAACGCATGCCTGAATGTACTAACTCCCATAGAACCACGTGCATGACTATGTGTCTTGTAAATGTGTGTGTGTGTGTGTGTGTGTGTGTGTGTGTGTGTGTGTGTGTGTGTGTGTGTGTGTGTGTGTGTGTGTGTGTGTGTGTGTGTGTGTGTATGTATGTATGTGTGTGTGTGTGTGTGTGTGTGTGTGTGTGTGTGTGTGTGTGTGTGTGTGTGTGTGTGTGTGTGTGTGTGTGTGTGTGTGTGTGTGTGTGTGTGTGTGTGTGTGTCTGCGTATGTGTGTGTGTGCGCGCGCGCGTTAGTGTGTGTGTGAGAGAGAGAAAGAGAAAGATATATATATATATATATATATATATAGAGAGAGAGAGAGAGAGAGAGAGAGAGAGAGAGAGAGAGAGAGAGAGAGAGAGAGAGAGAGAGAGAGAAAGGGGTGGAGGACACCTCCGTACTTACACAGGTGTATGGGAACCTTAATTACCCTCTCATTACCTTATCTCTCTTCGGACACAGTACCTTTCTGTACCATTTTTTTTTTTTTGGGGGGGGGGTTCTCTCTAAAGCTATTTCTTCGGACATATTATCATACTCTACCACGTGTTTTTCCTGGCTATCTCTAAGCTATTTCATCTCCTTCAAGGGGTCACCTACTCAATAGGGTTAGGTCGTTTGTGGTGAACCGAATGTTGATTAATGATAACATACAACGAACAAACGGTTCTATTCGGGTATTATTTCTCTAGTGTCCTAAATCTTCTCCTCTCGCCCCACCCACTTCATCCTACCCTTCCCCCTTCGCCCCTCCCAACCCCCTCTTAACCCCCCTCTCACCTCTTCTAACCCCCTCTCACCTCTTCCACCCCTTCCACCCTCCGTCTCACCCATTCCACCCCCCTTTACCTTCTCTCTCTTCCCCTCCCCCTCTCGCCCCTCTCACCCCACTTCCCCTCCCCTCTTGCCCCTCCCACCCCTCTTCCCCTCCCCCTCTTGCCCCTCACACCCCTCTTCCCTTCCCCCTCTCGCCCCTCCAACCCCTCTTCCCCTCCCCTCTCGCCCCTCCCACCCCTCTCGCCCCTCCAACCACTCTTACCCTTCCCTTCTCGCCCCTCCAACCCCTCTTCCCATCCCCTCTCACCCCTCCCCCTCTCGTCCCTCCCACCCCTCTCGCCCCTCCCCCTCTCGCCCCTCCCCCTCTCGCCCCTCCAACCCCTCTTCCCCTTCCCTTCTCGCCCCTCCAACCCCTCTTCCCCTCCCCCTCTCGCCCCTCCCCCTCTCGCCCTTCCCACCCCTCTGTCCCCTCCCATCTCTCTTACTCCCCCACCTTCATGCCCCTATCACCCTTTCCCCCCTTGCCCTCCCACCCATTTTACCCTCCCGTTCTCGCCCTTCCTATCCCTCTTACCCTCCACCTCTAACCCCTATCACCCCTCCGCTCGTCGTGTCCCGTCCACCAGAGTGAATTCCCTGATCCTCAAACAGGTTCTGGTCTTTAGGAGCTTCCGCTACAGCTCAGGTTGAGATACTTTCGTAGCATAAAATAATAGTTTTTGTATCTTATTTATTCTTAATATTATATATATATATATATGTGTGTGTGTGTGTGTGTGTGTGTGTGTGTGTGTGTGTGTACAACACTGAATGGGTCCCAGTGATTAGAGATACATTTTAACAACCACAATGCACTTTAATTCTAAGCCATCAAAGGCCAGCATGCTGAAATTGAAATGTGGTACTGCCCAGGACTCGAACCCGGCATCCTCATGACAAGTGCGACAGTGACTTACCAACTAGGCTATCAAGAGAGATATAAGTTCAGCGCATTTTTTCTTATATATTTGTATGCTCGAGTTACATACACATATATGAAATTTTGCGTTCAACCCATCTCCACTATGATAGTACAATTGGAAGTATACGAACGCGGGAAAGTATTTGTACAACACTGAATGGGTCCCAGTGATTAGAGATACATTTTAACAACCACAATGCACTTTAATTCTAAGCCATCAAAGGCCAGCATGCTGAAATTGAAATGTGGTACTGCCCAGGACTCGAACCCGGCATCCTCATGACAAGTGCGACAGTGACTTACCAACTAGGCTATCAAGAGATATATAAGTTCAGCGCATTTTTCTTATATATTTGTATGCTCGAGTTAATGCGCTGAACTTATATCTCTCTTGATAGCCTAGTTGGTAAGTCACTGTCGCACTTATCA